>NW_021604671.1:602704-722817 GCF_004785775.1 Grammomys surdaster | reverse complement strand
TTCCTCCTCTTCCTCCTCCTCCTCCTCTTCCTCCTCCTCTTTCTTTCTTTCCTTCCTCCTCTTCCTCCTCCTCCTTCTCCTCTTTCTTTCCTTCCTCCTCTTCCTCCTCCTCCTCTTCCTCCTCTTTCTTTCCTTCCTCCTCTCCCCCCTCCTTCTCCTCTTTCTTTCCTTCCTCCTCCTCTTTCTCCCCGTCCTCTTCCTCCTCCTTTTCATCCTCCTCCTTATTCTCCTCTTCATTTGGTTTTCTGAGTAACGATTTCTCTGTGTAGACCTGACTGTCCTGAAACTTGCTTTTTAGATCAGGATTGCTTCTGCTTCCCAAGTGCTGGGATTAAATCATGAACCAACACACACATCTTGATGTGGAGGAAGGAAAAGGCAGTCACACAGAGAAAAGGGCCATGACTCCTCAAATTTAAACATGGAGTGAGATGTCTACACATACATATATATAATCTCTTAAAGGTGAAAGGTTCCCAGTCAGAGAAGTAGGTAGCCTGCTACTCCTGTTTCTGAGTCCTTAGAGAGCCCTGAAAAGGTCTTAAAAAGTATCAATTTCAACAAGACCCTTATCAAGATATTCCCAACATAGGAGACTATAACAGATACTTTTGATAATTTTCTTTTATTGAAAATAGATTCTTTTCACACAAAATATATCCTGATTATCATTTTGCCTCCCTCTACATCTCCCAAGTTCCTCCCCACCTCCCTTCTCATAGAGATCCACTTCCTTTCTCTAATTAGAAAACAAAAAAGCAGGCCAGGTGGTGGTGTTGCACACCTTTAATACCAGTACTTGGGCAGCAGAGGCAGGGTGGGTTTCTATGCTTTTAGTATATTATTAAATGCTCAACACATATTATTCATCCTCACTAACACATTCCATTTTGCTTTAGTGCATACTTTTGTTATAGTTGTTTCTTTACACATCTATAGTTTATCTGGAATTTTTCTCAAAGGCTTGTGTCTTAATGGTTTCATCAATGGTCTGTAGTGTTATTTGGAGGTAGTAGAAGCTTTACAAGGTGTAGCCTTGTGAGAGATCTTCTAGTCATTAGGATATTCTCTTGGAGGTATTAGTAAAACCTCCCTTAAAGTTTTTGGATGTGATTACTTGCTTTTTTGTTTTGTATATTGACTATAAAGTAAATCATTTTGTCTTTTTATACACTTTCATCATAATATCAGTCCTGGAAAGAGATATCCAGAATTGCTAACCAAGGTAAATGATTTTCTATTCTTAAGTCAAATATCTTGGATATGTTTTGTATTGAAGAAAACTAAGAAGGCATCTTTCTCTCTGAAGTATATATCCTTTGATATTACTTGTTCTGTGCATGCTGGTGGGAACAGAGTATGGAGAAGAAAGAGATGAGTTTAGGAGCAGAGCAGGCTGCACGAATAGTGGATCTTCCATAATAGTTTTGATATCACAGTGGGGTTATTTTATTCCATGCTGAACTTTACTTTGACCCTTTAATAAAATTAACAATGTTTGCCTAACTCAGCATATGTGTGAGCCGTGGAAGAAGTGCCAGTTAAGTAGCTGGTAACTAAGAAATGATTTTTTTCTCTTCTTTCACAATTTTCTGTAAATATTTGTCTAGTTTATTATTTTTCCCATCTTAGTATATGCAGAGTGAAAGCTAAAATGTTGATATTTTAAACTACTTCATCATGAAATACTGAGATTCTTCTTTGCATGTGTACTCTGAGAGTCTACCACAATGCCTGACACACAACAAATGTTCCCTGTATCCCTCCTAATCCAAGCATCCAAATGCCCATCTTCATCTAAAAAATAAACCTAGTCTTTTCTTCAGAGACCATTTATCTGCTTCTGTTACTTTTGCTTAAAATATAGCCATTGATATTTACAGCAAAGATATGCATATAGATTAGGAAGATAAGTACTGTAGGTCTCCAGTGTTCTGAGCACTGTCTGGGTTATGTGCCCACATGGAGATGTTGATTTGTCTTTGTGTTCTCTGGTGATTTGGATAATGAAGAAACCTTACATTATACAAGGCAAAATGATCCAGTGCCCAGGGAATGCAGGGCCTTAAAGCCTCATTGAATCAACCACAGTCTAGACTGACTTTGTCTCCATTGTCGCTCAGTCACATCTCACTCCTCAAGAGTCACCCTCAGCATCCCTGACAGACTGTGCCAAAGTAGATGGGTATACAAAGAGGTAGGGGGCAGGTGTGCTGCCTGGCACTGCAGCCTGCCAGATCTACTACATTTTGCATTTCTGGCTCTCTCATTTACCCAGTTTCCAACTCCAGGCACTTGTCAGGCTTAGGTTTTCATTGAAGCCACATAGACATTGCTGTGAATTTTCACTGCAGCTACTTACAGACATTTTTTGTTGAAACGTTATAAAATTTACTGACCCGACCTGCGGGTCTCAGTTATTCATGGGGGCGAGGGGAACCAAAACCTGGAAGAGAAACGGGCGAGAGAAAAGAAGGACCCAAGCAAACGGTTGCTTGTCAAGAGCCGTGTATTTTAAAAAAGGCAAGCTTTTTATAACAAGCTCGGGTCAGGGGAGGGGGAAGGCAGGTGGGGTCATGGAAAGGTACAGCTTCTTCTTGGCCTGTGCCCTAGAACATTTTGTGGTTAGGGGCTTTTCTCAGAAGTAGCTATCTCTTTGTGCATCAGCTCTCAGCAGGATGAGGCATAGTCAAGGTATTCAACTGAACAGGATGTAGGTGGGTGACAAGGCTTCGGTTTCCAGGCGAGGGGGAAGGCCGGCAGGGGTCCCTGTTAGGGGTCCTGGTCTCTGACAATTTACTCCAGTATTTAACACATATTTGGAAACAAGATGAAATTGTTATTCACTGACTCTACGACTATAATCCATAAAAGTTACTTGGTTTTCTCTCTTACCATTAGCATTTAGATTTTTTTTTATAGATTTATTTATTTATTTTATGTATGTGAGTACACTGTCACTGTCTTCAGACACACCAGAAGAGGGCATCAGATCCCATTACAGATGGTTGTGACCCATTGTTGGGAATTGAACTCAGGACCTCTGGAAGAACAGTCAGTGCTCTTAACCTTGGAGCCATCATGCCAACCCAGCATTTAGATTTCTAATTTATTATATTTTGTCAAGAGCCGCCCAAAAGTGATAGTATTTGACCGTGAAGTAAATCAAAGATATATCAATGTACCTTTAATTTTTCTATTAATTAATTATTTTATTTATTTATATCTAATATGTTGCTCCTGGTCCACCTTTGAAGGGTACTTTCCCCCTCTGCTGTCTCCTTCACCGCAGAGATGGTATCCCTGTCCTCTTACAGCATCCTCCTTCCCTGGGGCATCAAGTCTCTACAGAATTAGGAGTATCCTTTCCCAACTGAAGCCAGAAAATGAAGCCCTCTGGTACACATGTGCCAGCAGCCTTGGACCAGCCTGTATATGCTCTTTGGTTGGTGGCTTAGTCTCTGGGAGCTCCCATGGATTCAGATTAGTTGTACCCATTTTGGTTCCTTCAATCCTTCCCCTAACTCTTCTATAGGGGTCTCTGACCTCAGTCCAATATTTAGCTGTGAGTATCTGCATTTGTCTCAGTCAGCTGCTGATAGAGCCTCTTAGACGACGCTTATGCTAGGCTCCTGTGTGGAAGCACAACATAAGATCAGTAATAATACCAGGGTTTGGTTCCTGACCTTAGGACATATCACAAGTTGGGCTAGTCACTGGTTGGCCATTCATTCAGTCTGCTTCAGTTTTTGTCCCAGTAATTCTTTTAGACAGGAACAATTTTGGGTTGAAAAATTTGAAGGTGGTTTGGTGTCCCCATCCCTTCACTGGGGGTCCTGCCTAACTACTAGAGGTGGTTTTTCAGGTTCCATATCCCCACTGTTGGGCGTTTTGGCTAATGTCACCCACATATCAAGTCCTTGGAGCCTCCCCCATTCCATGTCTCTGAGAATTTCTAGAGATTTCTCCCACTCCCTCCTCTCCCTGCAGCTGCATATTTCTATTCATTCTCCTGGCCCTCTGAGCGTCTCCCTCTTGTCTCCCCCCAATACCTGATCCGTCCCCTTCCTTCTGCCTCACACTTCGACCCATGTCCTTCCTTCCCTCTGTTTCCCATATTATTTTGTTCCCCCTTCTAAGTGGTATTAAAACATCCTCAGTTGAGACTTCCTTCTTGTTTAATTTTTTTTTAGGATCTATGGGGTATTATTTCTTAGGGTCTTATGGGTATTCTATGCTTTTTGTCTAATACCTACTTATTGGTGAGTACATACCATGAATGTCCTTTTGGATCTTGGTTACCTTACTCAAATGATATTTTCTAGTTCCATTTATTTGCCTGCAAAAGTCATAATGTCCTTGTTTTTAATAGCTGAATTGTATCCCATTGTGTAAATATACTGTACTTTCTCATCTGTTCTTCAATTGAGGGATATCTGGGTTCTTCCAGTTTCTGGAAGTTATGAATTAGGCTGCTATAAACATAGTGGATAGAATTGGAGACCAAGAAATAAACACACACACACGTAAGGACACTTGATCTTTGACAAAGAGACTAAAACCATACGGTAGAAAAAAAGAAAACATCTTCAAAAAATGGTGCTGGTCTAACTAGCAGTCTTCATGTAGAAGATTCCAAATTGATCCACATTCATCAACTTGTACAAAGATTAAGTCCAAGTAGATCAAGGACCTCCACATAAAACCAGATACACAGAATCTAATAGAAGAGAAAGTGGGGAATAGCTTTGAACACATTGGCACAGGGGAAAATTCCTGAACAGAATGCCAATGGCTCAGGCTCTAAGATCAACAATTGACAGATGGAACCTCTTGAAACTGCAAAGCTTCTGGAAGGCAAAGGACATTGTCAATAGAAGAAAGCAGCAACCTATAGATTAGGAAAAGATCTTCATTAACCCTACATCTGACAGAGGGCTAATATCCAAAATATACAAAGAACTCAAGAAGTTTCACTCCAAAAAACCAAGTAACCCAATTTTAAAATGGGGTACATAGCTAAACAGAGAATTCTTAACGGAATAATCTCTAATGGCTGAGAAGCATTTAAAGAAATGTTCGGCATCCCTAGTCATCATAGGGAAATGCAAATCAAAACGACTCTGAGATTTCACCTGACACCAGTCAGAATGGCTAAGATCAAAAGTTCAACCTGCTGGCGAGGTTGTGGAGAAAGAGGAACACTCCTCCATTGCTGGTGGGATTGCAAACTGGTACAACCACTCTGGAAATCAATCTGGCAATTCCTCAGAAAATTGGAAATAGTTATACCTAGAGACCCAGCTATACTGCTCCTGGGCATATACCCAAAAGATGCTGCACAATATCATCAGTGGATCTTTTATTGGAAGTTAAAAAATCATCTTAAGTCACTCAGATTATAACAAATATTTGAAGATGACATTTGATATTTTTAGAGTCTTTTTTCTCTTGTGCTTCAAGGTGGTGAAAGAGTAGTAATTCCATTTTAAAGAGCAATTCAGTCATGTTGGTCTCAAGAATTATACAGACGTTGTAAAAGGTATCCTGTGTCACAGGTTCTTCTAATACTTTCCAGTACCACAGATTCAATATATATTTTCTGTAATGAGGCATAAAACATCATGTGAGAAAAGTGTAATAAGCAAGTAATTGTACATGATCTGCTGTTCCTTCAGTTATCCAATGATGAGGAAGAAGTGGTGTGTGGAGGGATTTCCTGTGACCTGAAGGCAAGCTGCCAGGTCACAACTGGAAATGGTGCTTACATCGATTGTAGAAGGCTTCCTGAAGGCAGTTCCATTTGAAATGAGAGGTCAATTTAGTCTCACAACAGATTGATAAACTTGAAAGTATTACTAAACTGTTCTCAAATTGATCGGTGTGTCTGTGTTTGCGTGTGTGTTTCAGTACATGTTCATATTTGTAAATGCAACATGCCTGTGCCATAGCACAGCTAGCCCCTGCCTTTCACCTTACTTGAAATAAGATTTGTTGGTTGTTTTAGTGATAGATGCCAGGGTGGCTGGCTTGCCAACTCCTGGGGAATTCTCCTCCAATTCCATCTCTCAGAACTGGTACTGAGATTAGAAATACTGATGCTTTAGTGTCTGGCTTTTACATAGGTTCTGAAGAATTTGAACTCAGGTCTTCATGCTTGCATAGCAAGCACTTTACCCACTGATCCATTTTCCCAGTCCTCATATTACCAGTATTGAATAATGTAAGCCTGTTTTCATCAGTAACATAGAAAGAGAAATTCTTTGATGTTCATCTGACATTTATTGAACATCTAGCAAGAAACCTAAAAACAGGCCTGTTATTCTGTCTGAATTACAGCTGATCACCCAGACCTAGGTCTTTGGATGTTATCCCTTGCCAGAGGGATTAAAATTCCTCCACACACACTGGTGTTTGAGAAGACGATGCCTAATTCTCTACTTGGAGGTGAATTGCCATTCCTAATATGTTCCCCAAATATTTATATCAGATTTGTTTGTCTCAAGATCAAAGGTACCATAGAAATTCATCTCATCAGGATTTATATAAAACACTGTCATAATAACCTATGTCTTTACCCTCTCTTAAATAATACAGGACTGGGACACTGCTTTTAGTTTCAAAGATTTAGTCTATTTTCATCATGATGAGAAACATGGTAGCACACAGGCAGACATGGTGCTGGAGAAATAACTAATATATCTACAAGTGAAACCATAGTCAAAAGGGTGCAGTAGGTAGTGGGATATGTGCCATGGTAATAACCAATAGTTCTCAAATTAGATGGATGGCCTACTCAACAAGAGAGAAATCATGTCTAGTACTGGAAACATAGTTAGCTACTCAATGCTAGTGAAGTCACAGATTTTGGAGGAGAACTCACAAATGCCACTTTACTAAACTGGCATAATCTCTAATAAATATTTGTCATTATACCCACAGACAATTGTAGTCCTCACCCTTCATCAAATAAACTCTTTGAAACAGATAAACAACCCCTACAGAAAACCACAACATCAAAATGTAGGGTTGTGAAACCCTGTCCCACCTGATACATCTGCAGTACAAATTCTGCTATTAAAGTTCTGAGACTATCCCAGAAGAGTGGGTAGAGAGATTGTGAGAGTGAGAGGAACAAGTAGTTTGTTGTAAGATTGTGTCATTGTGTCTCTTGGTAATGTTAGGAGCTGTAGCTCCATAATGTCACCACAATGGCCACCTAAATATGAGCTGAACAAGGGCAACAGCAGTAGATATGTTAACAGAGGTAGGAGGAGGCTCACAAAGCCCAAACCCTATACAAAGAACCAAAGGCAGCTAAGGAATACTGAGAACAAAAGAAATGTGTGTGTGTGTGTGTGTGTGTGTGTGTGTGTGTGTGTGTTGAGTGTGTACATCTGCATATAGATATACATAGATATATATTAATTAAAAAGGGGCAATGAATTTGGAAGAGTAAAGAAGGGTATATGGAGGAATTTGGAAGGGAATGATAAGTAATATAATTATATTTTAATCTCAAAAACCAAAATAAATACTTTAAAAACCAACAGAAACCAACAAAAAAGGCTTCTGCAGAAAGAGATAAGAAGATTAAGGCCTTATCTCCAGTTGGATAGGGGAGGATACCCTCAGCAAAAGATCCCACCCAGCTCAGCTTTGAACTTGTGGGAGAAAAAGGGCCTAAGGAATTTTCTGCTCTTAAGACATAACACCAAATAAATGCTGTGATTCCAGGGGCTCACACGCCCTCCAAGCGGACAACTATACTTGGCAGTGTTGTTTGCATGGTTCTGGTTTTGGAAGTTATGAAGAATACATCAGTAAAGTTGTGAAATCTTCCTCTGTGGTTAAGGGAGCTGCTAATGCCAGGTGTATGGCAGGGAAATCCCTGCATGAAAGCCCTAAGAGACCATTTCATGAAGCTATGAAAATGAAGCCTGGATTGTGTTGGAGACCCCAATATGTTTGAGATGCCAGAGTGCCAGGACTCAGCCCTGGATATTCTTTATTCTTCTTGCTTCTCCTTGAGGCAGCCAAGGGGGAAAAGTTTAGGCAGGGATAAGTCTTGGTCTTATGAGTTATTTAGGGTTGCTGTATAATAGTAAAACATTTGCCTATCATAAGTGTAAGTCATTTTGCTTCAGTAGCTGGCTGCCTTCTGAGTTCCTCTGATGTGAGAAACTGTTTAGCTCCTCAATGGAAAAAAGCAGGGAATTAAGTATCCTTTGTTCTATCTCCAGAGGTATTATGCAGCTTAAGCCCCCAGCCTGCTAGCTGAAGTTGCAGGAAGAAAAACACTTTGAAAAGTGATTTTGGCCTTTATTTCTAAGATCTAAAGGGTTTTCTATGAAAGTTCTCTAAGAAAAAGAGGGAAGAGGTTAAGAAAAAAGTGGGATAAGGGTGTTCTCTTCTCTTTGTCCTCAGCACTTAAACATGTTTCAGGATACATGATCACATGGTAAAAGTTCATTGCAAGTTTACACATAAATTCAAATCATAAATCAAATAGGAAGTTAACAACAGAGAATGTTAACATGCATAACCATTAGGAATAATTATCTGGCTAAACATCTGTCACCAGTTTTACAGGTTCATGGGGAGTTAAAAATCATAACTTTTGTGACTAAGTTATTAGTGAAGTTTCATAGAGATAAACGCAGTCAGTATTTTATCTTCTGTCCTTGCACCTATTATATATCATTAGTTCCATTTTTATAGACATTTGGTTAATGGCTTTACAGCCTCTTGGAGTATGTTCTAAGTTGCAAATGTCTGCTTACTACCTCAGGAACACTTAACTCATGACACTTGAAGATGGCCAGAGTTCTCTATGGAATTTTGATATCAGAAAGGACTTAATAGCAGTCCTACTATAAAAGAGCTTAAGAATTACTAATATAATTTTAGAAATTTTTATATAATCATTATTAAGAATTAAGAAATCATCTATTTGTTTATATAGCATCACTATAAGACAGTACATCTTTGTTATTCTGCAGATATCTGCTCAAATGGGTGGGCTAATGCCTAGTAATTGTTATATATATTTAATAATATCAGGAAAAACATATTAATAGCAGGAATCTTTACTAAAATGAAATTCTCCTTAGCCTTGTCTAAAGAAGCAAATCTGTGATTGATTTTAATCCATGGTGGACCTATCTCAGGAAGATCATCTGCTAGTTTTCGCCTCTCTTAGGTGGCTCTTGGCACCAGAGCCATGGAATGTCTGTCAAGAAGAGCTACCAACAGGAAGCAGAATCAGAAAGGGTTTGTTGCAGACAGCAAAGCTAGAAGGCTTCACAGATGGAGCTGTAGGATTTAGAGTTCTCCAAGTTGAGTTTTGGGCTTGCCTTGTCAAGTATTTCCTCACAGTAACTGCATTTTTGATTTTTGGAATAGTAATTTATATTCTTTGTCATTTTATGTTGGAAATTACGAAGGCTTTTTTTTTTCAAATTTAGAAATAATTACAATTAAGAGATTACCTTGAATCTCAGTAAAGACTTTTCACAATGGACTTTTTGTTTGTTTATTTTGTTTTACTATATAGCTCCTGTCCTGGAAATCACTATGTAGACTATGCTGGCTTTGAACTCAGAGATATCCATCTGCCTCTGATTTTAGTGCTGTGATTAACAGTATTGAAGTTGAAAGACTATGAATATTTTTGAAGTTGCACTAAATACATTTTTGCCTTATGTTATATAGTCTAGAGTGTATAAGGGTCAGGGAAAGGGAATATATTGGCATGTATGAGAATGGCCCCTATAGATCTGAATGTTTAAATACTTGGTCTCTAGATTATAGAACTGTTTGGAAAGGACTAGAGTATCTGACCTTCTTGGAGGAAGTGTATCCTTGGGCTTGGGATTTGAGATTTCAAAAAGTCTCTGCCGTTTCCTTTGCTCTCTCTGTCTTTCTCTGCCTCCTGCTTTTGAAACAAGATGTGAGTTTTTAGCTGCTCCTTCTACCATGTCTTTGCTCCACAGTCATGGACTATAGTCCTTTGAAACTGGGTGCCCAATTAAACACTTTCTTTTATAAACTGCCATAGGTCTGATATTTTGTCTCTGCAGTAGAAAAATAATTAAGACAGTCTCCCAATAGATTCAGAGAAACTCAGACAGTGTCAACTATTTCATGTATTTACTGTATTTTTTCCTTCATACATGGCAACATTGCTAGGTACTAGTAGAGTTAATCTAGCTTTGCAGTTTTCATGGGATGACTCCACTGTATCACACTTTTGCTCCTTGAGATCATAATTATCTATATTGAAGATGCACAACATATTTGTTATATATGTAAACACTAGTCAATGTGGTCAGTGGCCAAGTATGAATTCTATGACTGTCACATTTTAGTTTGCTGAGTTTCTTCTGTGTAAAAATCGAGGTAATAATATTAACAATAACAATATACACCTTGCATTCAAATTATGGAATGAATATAAAGTGCTAAGGATAGTTCCTGACACTGAGTAAACCTTTCATAAATATTAGCTTCATTATTGTTTGTTAAATTAGTTTTTCCTATAAAATAAAATCTATCTTAGCTTGAAAATGTTAACACTTTCAAATAATGTATCCATTGTGATGCTACCTATTTTATTAGAAATAGTGCTTATTATCTTGTGTAGTGGTTTATGCCTGTAATCCCAGGACTCAGGTAGCTGAGGTAGAAGATCATGATTTAGAGGCCGGCCTGAATTACATTGTGAAACCATTCTCAAGAAAAAAACCTATTTGTTATTGAATGGATTTTCTGTAGTTGCCTTCCATAGGTATATACTTGTTACATGACATATAATTCTTAGACAAAAATAAAACTGGAAAAATAGCACTGATTTTTTTCTGCTTTTAATTTTTAAGCACACAATTCATTATTATTATCTGTAGGTATTATATGATTCAATAGATGTCCAAAGCTTATTTACCAAGATAGTAAGATAGTTTCCAAAGAACTTAAGTAAACAAAATCATTTTAATATTTCTCTGCATCTTAAAAAAAGTTGAATCTAATACTTGTTACATAAACAAAGTCTATTAGTTTGGGAGACAAATAAGGTTTCTTTAGTGCTATCTTGCTCTTTGTTAATTGCTGAGCTATTAGATCACTTTGGGGGCACATTAAAATTATACATCAAAGGAGTCTTAATAATTTTTTGATAATAACAAAAGTTCTGACTAAATGTAAATTGATTTTAGACCATAATATTAATAGCTATAATGCTATTACAATGATACCGCTATTACAATTAGAGCTATTATAATATATGAGGGAATTATTTCATTGGTTCAACAATACATTATCATCTGCATAAAATGACAATTTTTTCATTGCTTGAAAATACTTACTACCATATCCATACTGTGTGTTTATGTTAGCCTATAATGCTTTCCCAGTAGAATATAGTATTACCTTTAATATATTTAAAAATATTAGTACTTTCAATTGAAAGATAATTGGCTACGTAAATGTATCCTAAAGTAGTTCAAGGATACATAATGAAGATTTAAAAAGAAACATTCTGCAAATCTGTAATTAAATAAAGTAATCCCATTATTCTATTTAACTTCTTGCCAGCAGCAGTCCTGCCTATATCAGAACCTTGGATTCACAGTGACCAGTTTAATCCTTTTAATTCACTTAGAAATGACTATGTGAAAGGTCATCTCTGTTCTGTCCTTTCTGGACTATGATTCTTCCACTGCTCAGCAGGGATTGGGTTTTGGCCACTGAGACTTGCTCCTAGGACTAGCAGGACTTCTAAAAAACAGTGTGATCCTTGCCTTTATTCTTAGGGGAGATTTTATAATCTAGTTTAATGACAGATCTGTCTATGGTTGGTACATTCAAGGACATTGTTCCCAGCTCTGTGAGTAAAAGATATAATCACCTCATATAAAGTGGGCTGGAGATGAGGAGTGTGAACCTGAACTGCACATTTGGGAGCACTTCCAGGCAGGTGCTCTGAAACACAGCAGTAAAACTCATCTCTCCCAAAGCTTTACTGTCTAGCATGGACTTGTGGATGAGTTCGTTTCTGTACACAGGGCATTCTCTTCCATGATAGTCCTGCCTCTGACCTGGCTAGAGTGAGTCATTTTCCTGAAGCTACTAGTGAGTCCTCCCACCTGTTTCCACACCCTGCTGATTAATGCAACACCTGCTTACTTCTCAGGTCAGGAGTGTGGGGCTCTAGCAGTTTGAATCCTATTTTGATGAATCTAGCACCAATTTTCAGATTGAAACCATCCCAATATTTCTTCCCCAAATGGGAAAAAAATATGTTGTTTTTTCATTTTGCTGCTTTTGAGGTCTTATTCCTGATACAATGTAATTGAGTAGGAGAGACAGGAAAAAAAAAAGCTTGTCTGAAGGAAACAAACACTTTTAGGAAAGCAGTAGTTAATGCAGTAGTTGAGACAGACTAGGAGTCTTGGGTTTGAGCTCTTAATTTCTCACAGAGTTGTCCTAGTAGCAGTTGCTTTTTACATCTCAGAGACTATGGGAAACAAAAGTTCTTAGGTTGCCACCAGACAAACACAGTATTCTTACTTTCAATAGGGCCTAAGAGGGGTGTGGTGTTAGAGCTGGAGATCTTGTCCTGGTGGACAGATCTGCTGAAAGGTAACACAGCATAAAACATGTTCTCTGTGTATCTGGAACACTAGAAGCAGCCATAGTGCCTAGAAATTAATAAGGTGAGCCCTGACATCAAGCATATATGTTGGTCTCCTCCCTAGAGTTACTTAGATATTTCCCATTTGTGACACTTCATTCACTCAAGACAACCCCAGGTACCTAAAATAGATTTATAAATTAAACACTAATAATAACTCATAACTTTAAAATGCAGTTATTTAGTATTAAAGATGAAGACATGGATGTGTTTATTTTTACATAAAAATGAAATTTCAGTTAAATAATAGATTCTATAAGGTGTAGCATGCATTTAATGTCTTTCAAATTTCAGAGACACTTATTTTTTGTTTATTTTAATGCTGAGGAGCAAAACTAGGGCTTCTACTTCTTTTCTATTACTAAGCTAAATCTCTCATTCCCTGATAGTTAGATGTTATAATTATCATTGGTCAGAACCTCATTTTGCATCAACATGTAGTATAAAATGGCAGAAGTATATTTAGGGTAGTTTCAGAATTTTTTTCAAAATTCTGTTTTAAACATAAGCTAAAATTCATGAAACAACTTTTTGAAAATGAAACTGAAGTCAGAAACTCATTTAGAAAATTCTAAAAATCAAACATTATAGTATAATACAATGTAAATATCTACTAATATGTTATTAAGAGATACTAATAGGAAATGTTTAAAGTTTTCATTTTGCAAATTTAAAGCACTTTGCTTCTAAAGAGCAGGGAACTTCATATTGTTTGTACAGTAAAGACTATAATTCATAATGTGGTAGTTTTCAATCTGAGCAGGGTTGTGTGGGAAGTATTTTGATATTGCGTGGCATGAATGCATATGCAGTTCAAAGTGAGCATGTTATATGCTCAGAACCAAGACTTCAGTGAAGTCATGTGATACAACTGGGTAAGCAGTTCAGAAAAATCTTGGGTTCATTATGCAGTTCTTTTTTTCATTGGATGTTTTATTTATTTACATTTTAGATGTCATCTCCTTTCCCCATTTCCCCTCCACAGAAACCTCCATCCCATCCCCCCTCCTCCTTTTTTATACTTTTTAAATTACATGCAAGTATTAAGGTCAGTTCTAGGTTGAGGAACTAGCAATACAATGATGCAGATAGTTAAGGAACAAGCAAGACAATAAACACAAATAGTCAAAGAAAAAGCAAGGCAATAAACAAAATTCTATGAACACTCCCATGATCACTGTTTCTAAGGGCTTATGAGGATGATCAAAATATCTGAACCTACTTCCCTGTCCTAGCCCAAAGTCATTTTCATGTCTGAAGCCTACTTCCTTGTTCTAGCCTAAAATTTAGATTACTGTCTTAAATTACTTCCTTGTTCTAGCCTAATATTTAGATTCCTACCTGAAATTATTTCTTTATTCTATCCTAATGTCAGATTCCTGCCTGAAGCCCACTTCCTTTTCCTTGGCCAATGTCATATTCCTGCCAAGCAGCTCATTTCCTTGTTGTTGGCCCATGTCAGATTCTTGCCAAGCAGCCCCAAAGGCGGTCTGCCTCTCCCCTTTCTCATTTCATTTACAAGACTGAGCCTGTCTTAGGTCATTCTGACAAGAATGCCTTCCTTACCCATCATGGAATATACATTATCAAAAGCAATGCACTTATGTCTTAGGTTAGTAAGGCTCTGTGCAAAATCTTACCTGTTCTTGACTTGCCAGCCTGCTAATTTAATAACTCTGTCTGTGGGTCCATTTTCAGTTTCAAGCCGTGTACTCTGGCTGCCAACATGTTGATGTTGTTAAAGACAAGCTTTAACATGATGGGAAGGAAGAAAAATTTTCCCAAGGATAAAAATGGCTGGCATGATCAAGCTATATATGTCATTCTTGAAGCTTGAACAAAATAGAAATACTGACCTCAGGCAATGGGTAATTTTATCAGCAGTATCTGCTGCATCAACGCTCATCAGAGCACCATTCTTTAAATTCATAAGCTTTCTATGAAAGTTAAAACATCCAGAGAGGTGTTAGAATTATGCCAAATACCCTGCAAGTGTCTTTAAACTTTTTCCTAATTATAATGATTACCACTGTAAATTTACATTTTGAATTCCATTTTGATCATCCATGTTCTGAAACTTACTATTGTTTCTCAGTTTATTACAGCTCTCACATTCAGTTGCATGACACCACATAGCATCCTGATGAAGACTAAAAAGCTGGGTCCTAGGAAGTTTTTTTGTTTTGTTTTTTACTACATTAGGGATGCAATTTCATGACATTTTACAGCAGTAATGAGGTGTTTGATTTCACTCCATTTAACTTTGAGATCTTCCATTAATGAAATTTCTTTGTGTTTCTATTTTTGGCTCTGGACACAATGTTTACGTAGCATTTATTTTATAGAATTGGGCATTAAACTCAAGGTTTTGTAAATCCTCAGCAATCACCCTATTACTAACACCATATATTTTATTTTTAGTTAATGCGTTGTAATTTTATATGTTCATTTTGTGGACAAAATTGTATTTGATAATTTCATATACATATGATCAAGTCAAGTAACTAATATTATCCCTTTAAAACTTTTGTCATTTTTTGAGTGCTTGTCTTTTGTCTGTATAAAATATGTAATAGTTTTTAATGAAATATTAAACTACTGTGCTATAGAATATTAGAGTTTATTCCTGTTTTGTGCTAGGCTCTGTTATCCAACCTCCATCTATCCTCCATTTCCTCTTCTTGCTAATGTCTAATAATTATTATTTTATTGTTTTCTACTTTGAGATCAACTCTATATTTTCACACATGAATGAGAACATATGGTATTTGTCTTTCTATGTCTGGTTTATTTCACTTAGAATAATTTCCTCCTGTTCAATTCATTTTGCTGTAAATGTGAAAATCTCATTCTTTTAAAAGGATGAATGCTTTTTTTTATTGTTTATGTAGCAATGTTTATCCAATCATCTGTTGATGGACATCTCAGATGATTTCTTATCTTGACTGTTGTGAATAATGAGACAATGATATACATGCAGGTAACTCTCTTATAATATCTTTTTCTTTCTATGTATACTCATTAGTTATGGTGGTTGTATTTTAAATGTGGTTTTGATCAACTTATATAATATTGTAGATAATGATTATACAAATTTAGATTCTCACCAACACTGTAGGATACTATGCCTTACTCCCTGTTCCTGCTAACATTGACTAAAACATTGTTTTAAACAAGTAAGAAATATTATATGTATATTTCTAGTGGACATCGTGATATTTTGATGTATATATACATTGTGGAATGGCTAGGCTGATCTACTTGATACATACATTGCTTTATATACCTATATTTTCATGGCCAGAACACATGAAAGCTACTTTCTTGGCAATTGTAAGTGGATTATTATTAACTATTGCAGTGGTTTGAATGAGAATGACCCTCAATAAATGCATGCTTCTCAATACTAAGTCCCTAGTTTTTGAAACGGTTTAGGAAAGATTAGGAGTGGCTTTGTTGCAATAAATGTGTCACTGGGGACCGGCTTTGAAGTTTCAAAAGACTTACACTTTTCCCAGCCACTGTCTCTGCCTTTCACCCCCCCCCCCCCCGGCCCATTCCTCCAACCACCACTTCACCCTCTCTCCCAATGCTTCTTGCTTTGGGAACAAGATATGAGCTCTCAGCTATCCCTGCTGCCATGTCTTTGTTGCAACATCATAGACTCTAACCCTCAGATACATAAACCTCAAATATATACTTCCTTCTATAAGTTGCTTTGGTCATGATATCTCATCACAGCGTTAGAAAAGCAACTAAGACAACCACAGTTGCTATGATGTATATGCAAAGGATCTATTATACCTTTCCTTCTTTCTAATCACAATTTTGTGTTCTTTGAGTAACACAATTCACTATTTCCTATTTTCCTATGTCTTAAATAAACGTATTTCTAAGGAATATGTTCCATGGAAAACTTTCTTTATAGTGAGTGTTAGATACTCTTTTGCTGCTCACCAGGAGGCCCTAGGATAGGTAGTAACGGGTCTGAGAAATCATGAAGCAGAATCCAGCATCCCAGCTCTGAGCCTATTCTAGAGCTACTGTGCAGTAGCTCTGAACTTACTATTTTTGTAACTATGGCAATGGGTAGAAAGAGGTAGAGAAATCTCAATAGTTGCGCTATCAAATTTTATGCCAACTTGACACAAACTAGAGACATTTTGGAAGAAGAAACCTTAATTGAGAAAATAAACCTACCAAGTTGGCCTGTGGGCAAGTCTGTGGGACATTTTTTGATTGTTGGTTGCTATGGGAAGGCCCAGCTCTGTGGGCTGTATCATTCCTGTACTTACGTTTCTGGGTCCTAGAAAGGGTGGAACTGAGAGGAAAGGAGGGAGGGGAAGCTGTGATTGGTATGTAAATTGATTAATTTTAATTAATGAAGAGAAAAGTATCCTAAAAATTCCTTAGCAATCCATGGAAAATAAGCCAGTCAGCAGTACTTCTTCATGGCCTCTGCTACAGTTCCTACTTTCAGGTTTTTGCCTTGTTTGAGTCCTGTTCCAACTATGATGAGAATCTATCATGTAGAAGTATAAACAAAATAAACCCTTTTCTCCCCAAGTTGCTTTTGGTCATGGTGTTTCGTCACAGCAGTAGAAGCCCTAATGAATATAATAGTCTTACCAAAATTAGTCTCAGAGAGCACAACCAAGTCTTATTTGTAGTAAAATTTTACTCAAAGACTTAAGAATAATTTTGGAAATGGCATAAATGTTTAAGTGTTGCATAAATTCTAAGATTGATTATATGAATTAAAGTACTGTGGCTAGATTGCAATTTGGTAGACTGGAAATACATTTCCTCTTCTGAGAAGAGCATGAAACAGGAATTCAAGACCCTTTTCTGAAACTCATTTCCAAAAGGTTTTGCACACATAGCCATGTCTTTACTGTATCCAAGATCCCTGGAGAACTTCAACTAACTGAGGGTCCTAAACTATGGCTGTAAAAAAATTCCCAGTCCTGGAATGTAGTACTGTTAGACTTTTTGATATTATTAATTCAGTCAGTGGCTTGATTGTACTAACCTAATATGGTATTATATTAAGTCATTGAGTTCATAAGGAAAGAATGGATTCCCATTAACAATTCAAATGAATCAATTTAAAATTTCTTTTTGTGAATTGGTTACTAAAGATATATTAGATGCTGTGCTGCTTTCTAATGTTGCATAACAGATGACTGCAAACGTCACGACATAAACAAAGCAAATGCATTTCTTCATTCATTTCTTTATTTTTCTTCTTCCTTCCTGAACTTTTGCCCTCCTTTCTATGAGACTATGTCTCATAGAACCCAGTCTATGAGCAAATAAAATAAAAAAAAATGAGACCTCATATTTGCTATGTAGTCTAATATGGTCGTGAATTTATGATCATGTTTTGACTGACTCAAGAGTGCTAGTGTTTTAGGTGTGTGCCACCATTGTGTACACAAATCTATTTCTGCACATAGAAAGCCTGTCACATGTGTCACAGGCTAAAATCAAGGTGCTGACGGTGCTTTGTTCTTTCGTGAACTCCCAGAGGGATTGCTTCCATGCCTACCTAGCTTCGAGTTAAGTAACATTCTTATGGCTTTATGAGATTAGGTCTTTAGGGGCTTATTAATCTACCTACCACAAATATGTGCAAAGAAAAGTTCTCAACTTATTAGTCAATTTTTAGATTCTTTTAAAGATCTCTTTCTTCAGTATTTTGAAAAGTCAAATCTCATTAATTGCATACTTTTCAATTCAAGCAACTATATCATGCTAATGATTTCCAAATGGAAGGCTTGAGTCATCATTTTTTAAGTATTTGATCCTGAGATCTCCAATACAGAAAAAGAAAACTCCACATGTTGGGAGGAATAGATTGCAATTCATTTTGAGTGAGTTTAATGTGGCCTGGGAATCTTCACTTTGTCATGTGTACAAGAAGATGAAGTTGGGTTGGACAAGAAGATTACTAGAAGGATCTTCTTCACTTTGATTTAGCATGGCATCATATCACAGCCATTCCAATCCCTATCTTTATTTGCAGACTTATGTCCAAAGGACTGTGTGGCCTCTTATACTTTCAGTGTGTCTTTCTTAAACTTGGGAGAGCATAGGCACTCCCTGGTGCCCTACTCTTCCCTAAGGCATCTCTAAGATTTCTCTGCTTTCAAGGTTCACTTCAGGACATTTCTGTTTTTCCTTTCCTTTCCTTTTGTTTTTTTCTTTTCTTTCCTTTTCCTTTCCTTTCTCCCTATATAAGAAAGATGAGTTCCAGGAAACAGAGAGACAGATTTCAAGTTGTCTATAGGAAGAAAGCAGAAAATGTACATCCTCTTTTTCTGGGTAGAAGGAGCCTTACTTAGAGTGCATCAGAAGGTTGGGAAGAAGATGGGTCAGAGTGAAGTGGGAGGAAGCACATTATAGCCTTTATGAGCACTGAATTAGTGGAAGTGATCCATCCTTTATGCTCTGAAGTACAAATGAAGTCATGTCAAGCCATAGACACAGCACTGTCATGAGGAGATTTGCATAAATGTCCTAGAGCTATACCTTGTCAATGCTAGTGCTTATGCAGAATAGGGCCATGAGTGCTTAGGATGATGACCAGAGGAAAGGTGAAGATTTCCTCATGTTCCTGTGTTCCAGAGGTAAACCTTAGCATCAGAATATCTCGAAAGTATAACTGGTATTGAGGCAGGTTGTGGAAATCTGCTTTTCTGGCGTTGGTGATAATAGCCTTATCTATCAGGTGGTGGTGGCACAAGCCTTTAGTCCCTGCAAAGGCAGGTAGATTCCTGACTTTGAGGCCAACCTTGTCTTCAGAGTAAGTTCTAGGACATACAGGGCTATACAGAACTTTAATGTTGGAAAATTGTTGTAACTCCTTGTTAGAGCTAGTGCTCCAAGTCTGGCTGGGCACACATGCCCTGGTTAGATGCCAAAAGATGAAATTGTTTTTGCAAATCAGTGTTGAGCTCCAAAGCAAGTTTTTAATCTTCCTTTGCCTCCACCATGAGTTAATAGGCATGTGAAAAAGACTTTAGCTCTAAGGAGCCCAACCACCTTCTGTGTAAAATAACCTCACACTATGCTACTTAACACTTTACAACAGAATTAACACAGGGTTAAAGGCAATGCAATGCAACTCACAGAAAACAGCAGTGGTAAAACATTATTTGGCAAATAATTTAAGTGCTTCTAATGCCAATATCAAAGGGTGAGAAAACTTAATAGGCGTGGGAAGAGAAGAGCAATTAAAGGTGTCAGAAGATCCATAAAATGAGTAACATTCAGTCAACTAAAATAGAACTAGGGAAGAGTTGACAGGGGGAGAGAAAGATGGCAGCTCAGAGCAGTAGCCTCTGGAGCACCCTCCGCATGGCTGAGCAGATAGCCTTGGGCTGGCAGAGCTTTCTAACCTGAGAGATAATAGAGGAGCGAGCTGAGTGGCCCAACTTCAGACCAGGAACTTCACCCGTGACTATTTTGTACTGTCCTCTAGTTACATGGCTCTGCAGGATCAGCCAGTAGACAGATGGAACCTTAGTTCTTTAATAATAGTCACAGCTGTGTGTGGAGCTGGGGTTCTGATGTGACTACTTTGCTGTACATCTCCTGTGTTATCCTTGAGACTTTGTGTCACAGGGTGCCTGCTCCCTTCATGAGGGTTTGGTCATATTTCATATCTAATGTGAAAAAGGGCTTTATCCTTAGTGGTCTGCCCTTGTTCTACATAACATTTATATCTAGGCATACATACCCAGGGGAGAGGATATCGGAGGTTCAAGTCTCAGAGGGTTCAGTGGAAATGAGACTTTCTGTTGTTACTTTTGAGGTACAGAGACAATGTGACAAGTATAAAGAATGGCCTCCCACAGATTAGACCTGCTTATCTGACCAGCAGCAAGGAAACAGGGACTGGTCCTGCAGTCATAGGAGATGAATTATGCCACAACTCAGAAGAGTAAATGTCCCCAGACCCAGATGAGCCTGAATCCTGCCAACCCAAGTCTTTCTGACTTGAGAGGCCTATTTGAAGATCTGAGCCACTTAGGACATAAACTTCTGACCTAAAGAAGCACAGCCAGTCAGTATGTGCTGTAAGTGATGGCAACTGTGGTGGTATATTACATAGCAACAGAAGTACTTGCTCTGAGGTCATTTTATAGAGGAACATCTTTTCGTGAATGGAATTTAGTGATATGCTTTTCTTTTGTGACTACCTTGTAAGATATTTTAAATAGAAGTTATTTATTTTAATCATGTGTTAGTGAGTATCAGAAAATAAGCAATTAAAAATATAAGATGGTTGGAGAGAGAACTGAATGGTTAAAAACACTCACTGATACTACAAAGTAATTAACATAATAATTGATAATAGAAAATTTAATTCCTTGAAATAGATGTGACTGTCAGCATTTTTAAAACTTCACCCTGAGAGTAGCATTTCATTTGAACTCTCCCAATTCATCTTGACGTTCATGCCTTTTTAGGTGTCATCAACAAATACAAAGCATAGAATACAGCTCTAAGGCCAGTTTGCCACAAAACTTCAGCTACAAAAAGAAACCAGGTAAATTATAACTAGTTACATTCCCTTGCATGATGGTCTTGTCTCTGAAGCTGAGGTGCCTGTGGTGTGGTTTTGCAAGGGTTCACTGACTTTTGTCAGCAGTAAAAGTGGCTTATGGCCTGAATGAATCAATTCCCAGAGAATACCTGTCTGTTTTTGTGGGTTTAGCTCTCTACCCCTTATTCTGCCTACCGAGACTGTACTATTTACATGGAAGACAATTCAGCATTGCAGTATCTAGTCCATGAGGATGGGCAGATTAATTGCCCTTCTCAGTCTCTAGTGAATAATTCAACCATCCTCTCTTAAACCCCTGCTTCTAGCAGATTTTGGCTTATTTCATCTTTTTTTTATTTCAGGGAAGAAAAGAGAGTACTTTTAGTTTCCACTAGTAGACTGGGATAATAATAATCAAAGAACATGAAACAGGAGCCAAACAAAACCTTTGCCAAACTCAGAGAAACAAATCGCACCAAAAGAATCATGGCAGACTTGCTGGCTGCTGGGAGGGCAGCCTTATTGTGTATCTCAGCTCTGTCTTTGTTTTGCTTATAGCAAATGTTACATTGTTGACTTCCCTTCGTATAATGTCAGGAAGAATCATCATTAGGCAACCTTTGAAAAAACAAACATCTTCCTTTGATTCACAGAGCAGTTGGAATAAAGGAATGTCTGAAATGATCTTTCTGTATTTCAGTGAAGAAGCCTTTGCTGTTCTGGAAGAGCTGGCTGAACAGAAAGCTATGTGTTTTGCTATCAAATCCACATAAAAGGAGGGTAGATGGCATTTCTATGTATTTACGTATCTGAGGATTGTGACTGTCACAGATAGCATGGTAGGAATCACTGTAAAGCAGGGTTCAAATACACTATCCATAAATGTCAGAAAGTATCATTTATTTGTTTTTAATTGACAATTAAAAGTTCAGTTTTTAGCTCTCATCTTAGTACTTTTATATATTCCTTCATGATAAATTTATACTTGTTCTTGATGGGCCAGGAAACCAGACTTATTCTATGTGCTTTCCACTCATGAGAGCCTCTTCTGAAGGCTTTTACACAGCCCAATTCCTTGCTACCCCAAAGTCACTGCTGGTACCCTGCCATTTACCCAGTTGTACATGACTGTCTTTCCTTCTTGACTGTATGGGAACTGAAAACTCAACTTCAGCTCTTGAGATGGCTTTGCCAATGTTACCAAAGAGAATCTAGGGTAACAGTGATGGAGTCCATTGTCTGCATGTCTATTTACCTGTAACAGTAAGGACCAAAGGAGATGAGTAGGCTATAGAAGAATAAACAGGATGGGCTTCAGGGAACAGGTGAGAAAGTGAAATAATACAGGACCAAATAGGTGACCCTAGGAACCACTTGAGCACTGTGACCTTATTCTATCAATAGGGAGAGGCCTAACGAAAATGTAGGCCTGGGGTCAAACGATGGGCTCCTGCTTAGGAGTACATGGGTGACCATAGCATCAAGAATGGATAAAAGAAAGAACAGAGTGTAAAGGAGAATCAGAAGGATGTTACCCGAAGGTGGTAGAGTGGCAGGGCTCTTGTGCTCTTCAGGAGTTTAGTGACCCAGCCCTGACACGCCTGGCTGATGCAGATCAGAGAGAAGAGCTTCCATGTCTTTCTGGCTTTCCCTGCCCACACTGTTTTGTGTTGCTTAGAACCATGGAAAATAAGTTTTTTCGTATTTATTTTCCCCCTTTTCTCTGTTCCGGAAAGAAGGTTTGCATTCCATTTTAGGTATATTAAGTTAGGGTTCATTTTCGACAAACAGGAGATGTCCAGGGACATCAGATGGCTGGTGTATTTGTTATTTTGTGAAAAAATTTAAGAAAATAAGTTAAAAAGCCACAAATAAAATTATATAACATCATAGGAAAAAATCAGAAATTGGAGATTACCAATTTGACTCTCAAGATAAGTTCTTTTATATAGAATAGTTTTGTTCATTTTCCTAACACCTTTTTGTAGAACTTTTATTTCTGTTGTAATTTCTGAGAAGAAAATGGCAGGGATGGTGTTGGTAGGTCATATAAGCCCAGAAAGAGCACCGTGGGCTATATCGGGGAAGGAGAAGATGACTGGAGAAGGAATTAAGGGGCACAGAGCAAGTGAACTGGTTTGATTTGAATCTTAAACCTTCAACAAAACAGAAAAATATAGAGTAGCTTAGGGAAAGCACAAATGTGGGTTTCTGTCTGTTTCTCATAGACTATGTTAAAAAACATAACATTGAACTTGATTTTTGAAAGGAGAAGTGTAACAAACTACTTGGTCCCTACTAAGCCTCAATCCTTGGACACAGGTTTTAATAGATACTTAAAATGAGGCAAATGTTTTATCAGAAAAATATTCTATTTATACCAGGAACAAAGAAAATTAAATCAGAACTCAGTATCTGCCTGCATATTGTTACCCACATTTAAATTATTATATGTATGTATATAAGTACATACTTATATATACGTGTGTGTGTCTGTGTGCGTGTGCATATGCATGTGTTTATCCGTATGTATGTTTATACTTCTCTATGCATGTGTCTGTGTGTCTGTATGTATGTGTATATGTCTGTGTGTATGTGTGTATGTCTGTGTATGTGTGTGCATGCACATGTGTGTGTGTGTGTGTGTATTTGTATGTAAGTATGTTTGTCTGCCTGTATATGTGTACGTCTGTATGGGTGTATGACTGGATATATGTTTATGTCTGTGTGTGTCTGTATGTGTATTGTATATCTGTCTGTATGTGTGTATGTATGTATATATGCATGTCTTTCTATTTGTGTGTATTTCTATATGTATGTATCTGTATGTATGTGTGTTTGTACTTATATCTGTCTACATGGATGTATTTGCCTTTATATATTATGTATATCTGTATGTGTATATGAATCTGTATGTGTGTGTCTCTCTGTATGTGTGTTTTTATGTATGTGTGTATGAGTCTGTATGTATATGTATCTCTGTGTGTATGTGGGTGTGTGTATATATATTTACATATAATACATATATAAATAAATAAATATATATATATGGTAGGAGCCATCAAGGAGAAGCTAAAAATTAGCAGGTGATCTTCCTGAGATGGTTCTATCATGGACTGTACAGTTAATGATGGATTTGCTTCTCCAGGCAAGGCCAAGGAGATTTTATTTTAGGAAAGATTGCTGCTATTAGTATGCTTTTCCTGGTATTATTAAATATATATAACAATCACTAGGTATTAGCCCACCTATTTGAGCAGATTTCTGAGAAACAACAAAGATGTTCTGTCTTATAGTGATTTATATAGACAAATAGATGATTTCTTAATTCTTAATAATGATCCTATAAAAATTCCTAAAGTTATATTAGTAATTATTAAGCTCTTTTTTTAAAGGACTTGTATTAAGTCCTTTCTGATGTTAAAATTGCATTGAGAACTCTGTCAATCTTCAGTTGTCACAAGTTAATTTCTTCTGAGATGGCAAGGGGCATCTACAACTTAGAGCACATTCCAAGAGGTTGTAACACCATTAACCAAATGTCATAAAAAAGGAACTAAGGATTTACTGTAGGACAGAAGATAAACTATTGACTGGCTTTATCTATATGAAACTTTACTAATAACTTATTCACAAAAATTATGTATTTTAACTCTCCATGAGCCTGTAGATCTAGTGAAAGATGATGAATGTTTAGCTAGATAACTATTCCTAGTGGACATACATGTAAACACTCTCTGTTATATATTTCTTGTTTGATTTATGATTTGAATTCATGTGTAAACTTGTGATGAAACAGAGACTTCAACTTCTGACACCAAAGCCACTCAGATAGGCAGGTCAGCTACAGAAGCAAAGTGAGTTAGATTTAAGATAAGTAAATGTTTTATTATTATACATCAACCCTAAATATCTCATAAGACCAAGTCTTCTGTCAACACTCTTCCTCCATCACTTACCTTCAAGACAGAACCAAGAAAGAACAGCTGGGATATGGCCCCTGCTGTATGTGTGTGTGTGTGTGTGTGTGTAAGAATAACAAAGCAGAAGAGGGATTGATTATTTGGGGGGATAAAGACCATCAAGAGGAAGGATAGGAAGGGTAGAGGAAGAAGAATAGTAAAGTACAATGGTGTATAGGTATAAAGTTCTTATAGTGAAACTCATTTTTGCATACTAAATATATAAATAAATAAAACAAAAATTCTCAATTATACATTTATAATGAAATATATTTAAGTGAATTGAATATTATAACTAAAATACAAAGATTCTGTTTGTCTCAACTAAAGCAGATTTACTGTAGCATCAAATATCCTAGACACTATGTAGAATTCTAATTTTTGTTTGCTTTCTTTTTTTATACATTCTTGCTATGTAGGTCAGGCTGGACTTGCATTTATTATGTAGTCAGACTGTTCTTGTGCATATGGCCACTCTCCTGCTTCATTGCCTGGTTTAAAACCTAAAAGCAGAGAAAGTTTAGGTCAGTCTTGTTTAATGCCTTCCATGTAAGCAAACACCTGAGTGTGGGATCTCCTTGTGGCATCTCTTGACAGGATTCATTTCCCTTTATAAAAGTAGTCTTGAAATTTGCCTTTTTGTTCTGATGAGTACTGTCCAGTTGTAGTTTTGAATAATCAATAAATGTAGAAACAATATGTTTTGCATGTTGTGATGAAGTGTCACTAATATGAGGCCTATCCTTGCTAAGACTCAGATTGTATGTAATTTGAGATGAGCTGAGTGTCAGAGTCACTAAAGGTTTGCTGCCCTTTATCTTTCTGAATTACCCATTTTCTCTTGGTCCCTCCCCTTCCTCCTGGCTTTTCTCTATAACTTGATTTTGCATCATTTTTTCTACAGTTCTCTCTTTTCAAGATTTTTAATGTTCACTGAATCTTTTCCCCCCTTCCTGTCAATTCATTGTCTTCTTTCAATTGAAACCACAACTTGTTCCTTGAGCCCAGTGGCATCCTAGGTAAGAAATGTCTGACTAATTGGTAAAATATAGGCTTCCCTGATGAGCTGATAGCCTTCTTTAAAGAATTTTCAGTAGTGTCTTTTCAGCTACTTGTCTTTTTTTTTCACCACTTTGCTTTTTCATTAATAACAAATTCTATACAAGTCTTATACCGGGATGATTAATTATTAATTATACAGGAAACTGAAGAAAACATCCCCTTGAGCGGCATTTGGGATAACTTAGTATAAAGAATTTCCTCTTTAATACTTCAAATACACATTTCGTTTTGTAAGTGCAACATGGCTCCAAGAACAGTTAGTTCTTTGCTCATGGAGTTGGTGGGAAATTGCTTCATGTATTGGAGCTTGGAATCCAAAGTCAGACAGACTAAAGTCTGCATTTTTGCCTTAATTGTTCAGTTGTTGCTTCAAATGCAGGCAAAGTTACTCCACCCTGTTAGAAACTGACTGTTTCCTCATTTGCAGATCAATAATGTCCTCTAGGTTATTGAATGATTTGTATGTATGCTTGGCACACAAGCACAGGCTACAGAACTTACCTTCACAGTCTTCTAATGATAATAGTGCACGGTTTGGGGCTGGTCTTTTTCTCCCCCTCCTTCCTTTTCTCCCCCTGTCTCATCTCTAGAGGTGGACCTCCCTCTGTTTCCCCAGCTTAACTTTAACAGCTGTCCTTTTGATTCAAGCTTCTTCAGTAGCTGTGACTAAAGGTACTTGCTATCACATCAGACAAAGAAATTTCTTTGATCTTAATTATGTAACAAAACATCATGTAAAGTGTAAATTTTCAAAAAGTTTCATACAGATGATTTGAGACCATAGGAGTGGGAAAACAACAACAACAAAAGATATAGCCCTTCTGTCCAAATAAGAAGATATTCAAAAGTAGGATCTGTTAATAACTGATCAAATTCCAGATCCCAGGGCTGCAGGATTAGTTCAGTGCTTGTATGTCATGAGCAAATCCCTGGATCAGGCCCCAACAGTGGCTTCTGGGTTAAAATCAAAGTTTCTAGCCTATTAGAAACATTGTTTTTGAATTAGCACATCAGAATTGACTAATGTTTAGGTTGTTTAATGTATTATATAAAATGTGTTTACTGTATAACATGTAATAATCATACATGACTACACTTTATAACGGATAACAAATTCATTAGTTACATATATCATATGTATTATATTTATGCACATAATGCTCATGAAATATTTATACATACTTTTTAATGTCTGTGCTGCTGTTGAAGTAAAATGCTTTTTATTTTTAACATAATATTTTTAAATGTTTATACTTTTATCTTCTGTGGATGAATGTTTACCTGCATGTGTATCTGTGTACTGCATGTGTGGCTGGTTCTTTCAGAGGCCAAAAGAAAGCACTAGATTCTCTGGAACTAGAGTCACAGACAGCTGTCACCTGCCATGTGGGTGCTGGGAAATAAACTTGGGTCTTCTGCAAGAGCAGCCAGTGTTCTTAACCTCTGAATTACCTTTTTCTAGTCCCTTAATATTTATGAGTCTTTAGAATTTCATAAAGTGCCTTCATATTGACCCCTTCTCCTTTACCTTGCCCTCCTTGAACCATTGCCACTTTTGTAGCACCCCTGAAATTCAGAGAATTGTGCCCTGTTTTTTCAAAAATTACTTAAGAAGAGTGTATTGTGTTGACCATTTATTCCTACATAGACAACCATATACTGGTTGACCTACCATGGGCCACACTCATAAAATCTGTCTCTTCCCTCCTCCATAATAAACCTACATTTGTTTCCAAGGGGTTTGCATTCTAAGAATGATGCTTACCTCCCATGAAGGACTGTAATCATAAGGAAGTGTTAGCATGTATATGTTTGCTCAATATGTGTTATGTAGTTGCATTTTTAGCCAGTTTTCTAGGTCTTATTATGCAGGTAGGTTTAAATGTGCTTTTAGAAACTGTCAGCCTTGCGCTTTCTCTCTGTTTCATTCAAAGCAGCTCAATAGGAGATTGCTTGTCTTTTGGGTAGAGGCAGGACAGTGCTCTGAAAATGACTTCTTGAAGGAGCTGTGTTTTACTAACATGGATCTGACATGATTTCATATATAAATGTTTTCATATTTACATGCACATATCTTACAATGTAGATATGCATTCCTAAATGCAAATAAATATACACAGGTTTCATATAAATATAAATCTGTAATTATATAAATGAATATTTAGAAGATATAAATATATTATTTATTTGCATTTCAGAGCATCTGTGCACATAGGTTGATAAGATGTACAGTAAGTTAGCAAAGTTTTACCTTGTTCAGCCAAGCTGGCATCTGTCAGATAGCTGGGCGAATGAGTTTAATAGAGAGGAGAAACAGATAAACTAAGTAAAGTTAGTCAATTACAGGAAGCAGTTGCACAGCAACTGCAACCAGGGAAACTGTTCTTTAGAAGCAGCCAATAAGATAGAAGTAGGAGTTAACCAGGAAGTGCATACGTCTCCTATCCCATCTATTCTGTCTGCTCTATGTCTACCTCTTCCTCTGTAGATCTCTCTTCCTTCTCTTTCTTCCTCCTAGCTATTACTTCTTGTTTCATCTTTTTCTTACATGCATCCTAAGGTTTACCTCCAGAGTGGGCTTTAGAAGTAAGGGGAGAATCCTTTCCCTATCTTAGCTCCTCCAATTCTTTGCCCTTTCCCTAATTCTTCCTTCTAGACTATACACTTTCCTGCTTACCCCATTACTAGTCACATGATATCAGGCTACGCTTAGAGAGGGTTACCTTTATATATTGAATGTGACACTATAATCCATAGGATTTGGATAATATCAACATAAACTATAACATAGCTATCAAAATAACTCGATTTACAATAAAGGATTCATAAGAAAGTTTCTGGGCCAGCCATCTATGTTGGGTTTACACTATACATAAAATCTGCATTAGCTATTCCTTGAAAAAAAGACATTTGATATCAGGGTTCTCGTCAAACTTTTTATTTTTTATAGAAGAGGCTTGTTGGACTATTGCCTAGAAGACACTATTATTATTATTATTATTATTATTATTATTATTATTATTATTATCATTATCATTATGTCACTTAAAGCTTGGACTGGCAGGTGACTTCCCAGTGTTAATTAATTAGCTCCAGGCTTTTCTGGCAAAGTGCCTTGAAGGAGAAAGGCATGTCCTGAGTGACCCTCATATGTACTTTATGTCAGTGATCATTAAACTCGCAAAATTGTCTCACCTGGTTTCTTAGGGCATTAAATGAAGATAACAAGAATAATAAACTAGCCTATTAACACAAAGGAAATATTAATCTACTAGACACATAAAATGCTGTAAAATGTCTTCTGGATCCTAAGGTAAATGAATATTTTAAGATCACTGAAAAATGCTACTGTTGCTGGTTCAGTAAGAGTTCTGAGGTGACCAAGGCTGTGTTTTATGCAGTCATTTACAAAACAGATAAACATGTAGAATGAAGAGCCCTTGTATCAGGTTCTTACTCCCCCATAGCAAAGTATAGATGGTCACTAGAAAACTCACTATCAGTAAGGCAAGAACTCACTATCAGTAAGATATTTATCCCTATCTTATTTAGATAGGGATAAATATAAGAAGAATGTTTTCAAGCATTGTGGAGAAACATTAATAAAAGTGGGGTTTGGACTCAATTCTCCTTGTTTTCCCATAACATTCAGGATTTCACAAATGAGGGACTTGCCCAGAAAAGACACATTCCTGTCATGTGTGTCTGTATTTCAATCTCCTGGAAGAGGGGCTGTGTTTCATGCAGTATACATTCACACACCCTTCTTCTGCGTATAAATTCATATATATACTTGTGCTTGGAATAAGACATACAGGCATGCATAGAAAGGAGCACATGCACAGAAATAAATACAGAGAAATTTCTTACAGAAACACCCAGAACTGTACACACACACACACACACACACACACACACACACAAAAGTTAAAAGATATGCCAACTAATGAACTATTTGTGGCCCAAAGTGTGATTTTTGATGTATAAGAAATGTATAGCAAGTTTTCTTCTTGAGCAGTTCCATCCCTGTTTCTGTGTAAATAACTAGAGATCTTGGGGTAGCCACTGCCAGCAGATACACATGACACATGCACACCCACCAGACTGCAACATCCCTTGTTTTTCAGCAGCCTGGCGCTCATCCACGCTCAGTCCACTTTCTTGAAAATGCTAGCTTTTTAGTTTCAATGGAAGAAACTGAACCTTAAGTTCCCCCTCAGAGGATCTACTTATTCTTAGGATGAATGGAATCACTCACACCCAAGATAACTTTGTGTGCAATAGGTTGGAAAACTTTGTACCAGTGAGCACAGGCTTAGCCAGGCCTGTGCACAGACAGCTTGTGTTGTAATTTTAAAATCCTATAAAAATTTTGAAGGATTTGGTGGTTGGTGGTGTGACTCAGTGGTAAGGCAATTGCTTAGCATCCATGAAGGCCTGGATTTCATACAGTGAATGGGAAGAGTAAGAAAGGATTATGTATATTTTGCAAGGCTTGGTTTTATGTGCTAAATTGTGACTGAGAAGAATGATACCCATGCATATTATTCTCAGAGTCAGTCAGTAAGATGTATAATCACCATCATTGTTAATAGACAGTGGTTATAAATAGGGCAAGTGTACACTAAGCACTCATGTGTCACAGACTTATAACCAGCAATGAATACCTTTGTCCTTGTCAGCTTCATCTCTCATGTTGCAAATCCTGTAAGTTCTCCAAGATCATCCTATTAATAAGAGCTAATTTTTTCCTACTATTCTAGTTTTCATTGTTGAATATCTTAGAAAATAAGAAAACTACTGAAGCTTTGTGTCTAACTATGTATCTATATTTTCAGTTACTCAGATCAAGAGTAATGGGCATATTCAGAGATGGTTATTCTTGGGTAATCTCTTATTTTTGGAAGGCCTGCGGGATGTGTTAAGGTTGTTCTCACATCGCTAAAAGAAGATGATACTACTCTCATTTCCTAGGCGTGATATGGGCACCCACATATATCTTAGTTATAAAGCTAATTACAAAAAATAACATATGGAAACACAGATTAGTATAGCTAAACCTTGTTTTTTTTCTGACAGAAGTATTATTGGAGACTGAATCACAGCTAAAATGGAGTGCCTTTGTGTGTACCTTGTAGTGGGGAGGTATTGCATGGAATCAAGAACTGGCTCAAGTTCATAATGAGAAACCTGGATACCAATGGGGCTTAGTTTGATTGGATTCTGGAACTTACTGCAATCAGCTGGGTGTAGTCCAGCAATTGGGTGGCACTGGCAGAGGGAGGCCTGATTCTGCAACAATTACTGGTCAATTGCAAGTGATTATAATGGCACCATGTCTAAAACAATATGGAGAAAAATGCTTTCCTGGAAAATATGAAACACTGGTGCTCCACCACAGAAAGATGGAGTTGATGGGAGTGTCAGAGTAATGAGAGCTATTGAAAATTTGAGTTGTGACTCTTGATCACCTTTCAAAAGGAAGTATCTATGATGTGTCTGTAATCATGTCCTCCACCATAGGGAGAGCATGGCACAGTGGCTTCTATATAGTCCCTTTTAGTGAGTAAAGTTGTCTGACAGGGAAGAGTAGGAATTATACAAAATACTGCATCTAATTTTACCTACATCAAACTGATGTGCCCCATGGATCTGGGAATGCAGAATGTTAGAGATGACCAATGTTCAGCTCATGCTTCTAGGATGCTCATGAATCAGTACTTTGTAAACTTGACCACTAGTTAATTTTTCTGATATTTGCTCATAAGTTTCCCAGTGCCTGTGTACTATAGGTACCAAGAAGCTATAAAACTAAGTGCAAATGGAGAGTCTGAGGCTCAATCCCCAGAAAATATGGTTTTTAAAGTAGGCATTTTTCCTGTATATATGACTTACCCAGAAAACCAGTTTGATTGGGCCTGGGACAGTATACTCCTTGCATAATGTCAATTGGCTGCTACCAGCTCTTGTGATGGTTTCCTCTCCTGTGCAAAATTGTGACATGTTCATTCTTGGCAGTCACAGTCTCAGACATTAAATCATTTTCCTCAAATTTCCAGAGTTCTGACACATAAAATGGACTCAGTAGGGGATTTGCAATAATTCTTTTTCAGTATTTATGAAGCAGTGCACTCCCCCATGGCTTCTGGGCCTTTTGTAGATCACTGCCATAAATTTCCTGTGACTATCACTTCCTATCTTTAAAATATACACCTTTATGAAGTGCTATAGGAATGAGGAAAGTAATGTTGACTTTGCCTTTTGTTATTGATTCATAGTAAGTCTTTAGCCTCACCTGTTAAATATATAGTAACTAATGGCCATGTAAGCCCAGAATGAGCTTCATCCCTATGCATTTTTCATTTCTGTAAACTGCGTTCTGTGGTTCTTTCAATCATATGAGTCTTTACACATTAAACAAAGGTCAAGCCAATAACTGGTTCCTACATGGCAGTGCCAAAAGCTACCAGGACAGTCTTGATTTTAGCACTCTTTGCCTCTATCTGTGGTAAATTTTCTCATATCTTGTTCTTATAAATGCTCTCCTTCCCTCTTACTGTCTCTGAATACAGATATGGCTGTTTTGAAAATGGGATTAGATGCTAAGATCGAACCTGCCCATTAAAATGTAGCCTCATTTGGGAACTTTGTCTGCACTTTAAAATGTAAGTTATTAGAATTGTGTGTCTTCTATTTGGAGAACTCTTCTGCTCTACATGACCATGCTCACATTCCTATGTGGGGAGTGTGGTCATATGTTCTAGGCCAGGAATCTGGCAGGGAGTAGGGAAATCAGATGGGTGCCTGAATCTTACCAAGTTTTCTAGCATGGTCCACTGCCCTCAATGTTTGGCTGATAATCTCTTAGAAGCCTGTTCTTTTCTAATGAGAGACAGAAAAGGAGTAGATCTGGAGGGGAGAGGATGTAGGGAGATGTCCATATTTGAAGCATAGGGTTTCTGAGGTTTTGTGTGTGCTTTACAATTTTATGCATGTGACATGATACCAGCACATGAGGGTAGAGCTTGATGTTGGATTGGGGTTAATTGTAAGGTTTCCTGATACTCCTCTGTCCCTAACATTATTTCCCCCCTTTTATTGAAAATAGATTCTTTTTCATACATATATCCTGATTGCATTTCCCTTCCCTCTGTTCCTCCCTACGTCCTCTCCCCTCCAGATCTACTCCTTTTCTGTCTCTCATTTGAAAAGAACAGGCTTCTAAGAGATTAACAGCCAAACATTGAGGGCAGTGGATCATGCCAGGAAACTTGGTAAGGTTCAGGCATCCCTCTGAGTTCCCTGCTCCCTGCCAGATTCCTGGCCTAGAACATATGACCACTCTCTCCACATAGGGATGTGAGCAATGGTCATGTAGATCAGAAGAGTTCTCCATGATAATTAGGAATCTAGGTGGGCTATGAGTGTTTAGCCAATAAATGCCCCTTCCTGGACATTCCTTTTTGCAAAAGGTATTTAATTTCTGGTCCACCCTGAGGAACTAGTATGTACCCATATTCCACGACGAACAATTAATAAACAGTTTGGAACCAAGAACTGTCTCTGTCATCAAGAACCACCATGGGGAGCATGGAGGAAGCCTTCATCTACAGAGCCAAGCCACCCATGTAAGCCTCCTGCAGAAGGCCCCTTGTTACTCCCCAACTTGCCACTGCTGAGCTAAGTTGGTGGAATTCCTCATCTACTGGCCCCTGGCTCAAAGTCCTCAGCCCCCTCTGTTCCCAATTCCATGTTACCCACCATAATGAAAAGTATCCCAGGAACAGGCACAGAAATCAGTGACCCATTCATTCTCACACTCAGGAGTCCCATAAAATCAGCAAGATAAAAGCTATAAAATACACTGAAAGGACCTAATACATATCTGTGTAGATCCTGTGCTTGTTGCTTCAGTCTCTCTGAATTCATATGTCCCTTGCTTAGATGATTCAGGGTGCCTTGTTCTTCTAGTGTCCTCCATCTCCTCTGGCTCTTACGTTCTTTCTGCTTTATCTTCACAGGGTTCCCTGAGCTCTGAGGGGAGGGATTTGATGAAGATCTCCCATTTATCTCTTCATGTAATGTTCAACTGTGAATCTCTGTATTTGTTCAAATTTGTTGCTGGGTAAAGCTTCTCTGATAATTATGACAAAATAAGGCACTGATTTATGAGTATAGCAGTCATTTTATTGGCACTATTTTTTTTTTTTTTAGATCCATAGTGTCTAGTCTCTGGTTCTTAGTTACCCAAGCAGTGTCAGGTATAGGTTCAATCTCATAGAATGGTTACTCCCACAAGTTCTGTGTCACAATTGCCCTAGAGTATTCTGTAGGCAGGGCATATTGTAGATCACAGATTTGGGGCTGGGCTGGCATTTGTTTCTCGTTTGGTAGCCTGAAGAGTATCTTTTCTCACCAAAGACACTAGAATGTAGGTGTGAAGGCTCCATGTTGGCACCAGCTCAAATTCTTCATGTTCAATGAGTTGTGTGGGTGTTTTCCTTAGAAATGGGGTCCCTGATGTCAGTTTTAGTAGAGCATCCCATCATCTTAGCGATACTCTGGTTTGTTTGGCTTTCCATGTGATCCCCCAACCACTAAATCAATTGAATACAATCCAGTCCCATTGCTGGAAATCTGGTTTGGTGATAAGAGATGGCCCATTGAGACTTCGTATACTCCTTTATTAGGAGACCTCATTAAGACCACATTCATATATTGTAGGAAGTTTCCACCACACTAGGTTTCCATATCATTACCCAGATGTCCCTCAATTCCATCTGACTCTCCCTGAATTCTCTCCCTCTGCCTATCTCTCTTCTCACTGTCTGAATCTCCTGTTTTCATCCCTATTTGAACCCAATCTATTCATAACAAATCTATTCTATTTCTGCCTGCCAGGGAGATCCATGTATCCTCTCTAGACCATTCCTCTATACCTCATGTCTCTGAGTATACAGATTATAGCTTGGTTATCTTTTACATAGCATCTAATATGCACAGATAAGTGAATACATACCATATTTATCTTTGGGTGCCTGGGTTCCTGACATTCTTAGAGATATCCCAGAAGCACTTCAGTGTGGTTATCCTAACTCTGATGAACTTTAGGAAGAAATGTCATGTTTTTAGGATTCCAGCCAAAGCTTGGGGCCAGTTTTTTCCTATCTGTGTTCAACTACTTTGCTAAGAACTCTCCATAGTCTTTGTTGTTTTGAAGCTTGCATGTTTATCTCATTTTTTTCTGAAATAAGAATCAGAAACATAAAAATAGTAGCTCAGATTCATGTCTGAGTAAGTGATGGAAGGTGGATTGTATTATTCTTGACACTTTTTGTTGTTGTATGTTTTTGTTTTTAAATTTTGATGTAAGTTCTTAAATTGACCAGGCTGGCCTTCAGGTTGCTTCATGGGTAATGATAGTTAGTCTCAAACTTGTGATCTTCTTGCCTTAGTATCTTTGAACAGTTAAGATTACAGATGTGCAATACCATTCTCAGTTGATAATAGGGAAATTAAATAAAAGATAAGTTTACATTAGAATGTTAGAGTACTAAAGACAAGAGAAGTCGTTGTAAATGTAAAACACAAGGTAATTATTCTCCACCCTCTTCTCCTTTTAAAAAAATTACATATATTAATAGATTAGTAAGGTGTAATTGTTAAAACAGTAGTTAGATATCTGGTTCAACTTAAGCATTCAGAGTACCTAATGGTTAGGGGGAAATATATAATCTTGTACTTTTATTGAATGCTTCTGATTACTAGAGAAATTGAGCATCTTAATTTTTTCTATTAAAAAAAGATTTTTTTCTCACATAATATATCCTCATTATAGTTTTCCCTTCCTTGACTTTTCCGAGTTTCTCCACACCTCCTTTTCCATCAGGATCTTCTCACTTTCTATCTCTCATTAGAAAACAAACATACTTCTGAGGGATAATAACAGAATACAGCAAAATAAAACTTAGGAAGATAGAGCAAAAATTATCACATTGGAGTCTGAGAGGATAAACAAACAGAAGAAAAAGAGCCCAAGAGACTAGACAAGAATCAGAGACCTACTCATTCTTACACTCAGTAATCCCATAAAAATACAAAACTAGAATCCATAATATGTATACATAGCACTTGTTATAGACCAATGTAGGCCCTGTTCATGGCACTCTAGTCTGTGTGGGTTCATATGAGCTTCGATAATAATTTCTCACATCAAATATACTCATTACGTTTTTCCCTCCCTCCACTCCTCCCAATTCTTGCACACTTCCTCTCCCATCTGGACCCATTCCCCTTTTGGGATATTTAGTCCTGTTTTTTGATTACTCAAGCAGTGTCAGTTATAGTATCTGTCTTGTGGAATCAGCCTTAACTCAAATCAGATATTGGTTAGTTATTCCACAAGCTTTGTGCTATCATTGCTGTAGCATATCTTACAGGCAAGGTACATTGTAGATGAAGGTGTGCAGAGTACTCTCTTGTACCAATGACTCTAGAATGTAGGGATGAAGGTTGTAGGTAAGAACTAGCTTGACTTCTCCATGTTCAATGAGTTATGTAGGTGTTATCTTCAGCAATGGGGTCTTGCTCTCAGTTTGTGGAGAGGACAATAGCCTGAGTTGTTTACAGAAACCCATGGGACACCTTTGGCCAACAACTCAATTAGATGTAACCCAATCCCAGTACTGGAAGCTTTGTTTGGTGACAGTAAATGACCACTGGGACTTTGTTTCCCACAATATTTGGTGATTTAACTTAAATCATCTTTGAAGGCATAAATATTTTAGGAAGTTTCTTCTGTATTAGATTTCCATACTACTGCTCAAATGGCTGTTTTTTTAGTTGTCTTACCCTATATTCCACACTTTGTCTCTCTCTCTCCTTTTTTATTATCCTCTTCTAGCCCTGCCATGTAGTAGTGAATTAGTTAAAACCACTTTGGCTTCCTGCACCTGCCCAAGAGCTCTCTGGATTTGTGAATGAAAGACACATGCCAGCTAATTTTGATATGCGTTGACTAGCTCAATGACTGGACACTTCTAAATTTTCCCGAAGCTAGCAAACACTCCCCTCTGATATTCCTCTGTTAACATCTTTTAAAATGTATATTTCATCTCTGCTACCCAGACCCAATCAGCGAAGGGGCCTCTAGAGCCACTTTCCCAGATCCTTATATGCTGGTGGGCCTTTTTCATTTTTTTCATTTTTCTCCTTCCCTGTCATTAGTGATTCACCATCTCTCTTCTCTCTCCTGGCCCCTCACCAAAGTCCCTCCTCCATCTTTCTGCCTAGCCATTGGCTGCACTACAATTCTTTATTATCAATTGAATCCAGCTGGGAGCAGGGACCCTCAGGTCTGGAAGTGCAGCTTTTTGAGAGCCAAAATAAAACAAAGCGTTAGAACCAATCCCCAACACTTTTATCCATCTATAATTATCTATTCTATTTCCCTTTCCTAATAAAATCTGTCTGCATCCCTAGTCACTACTTCATTCCCATCCTCCATAGTTCTATGGATTAAAGCTTCGTAATCATCAACTTAACAACTAATATCCATATATAAATGAATACATATAATGTTTGTCTTTGTGGGTCTGGAATACCTCCCTCAGGATGAGTTTTTCTAGTTCTATCTGTTTAATTACCAATTGCATGGTTTCAATTTTTTTAACAACTAAGTAATATTACATTGTATAAATGTATCAATTTTTAACACATTCTTCTGTTGAACAATATTTAGGTTGTTTCCAATTTCTGACTATTATGAGTAGAGCAACAGTCAACATGGTTGAGCAAGTGTCTCTATGGTATGATGAAGCCTCCCTTGGATTTTTACCCAAGATTGGTACAGCTGGATCTTGAGGAACTGCCACACTGATTTCATAGTCACTATCAAGTTTGTACTCTTACCAGCAATGGAGGAATGTTCCCTTTGATCCACAACCTTACCAGCATGAGCTGTCACTTTTGTTATTGATATTAGCCAGGCTAATTGGTATAAGATGAAATCTCAAGGTAGGTTTGATATGCATTTCCCTGCTGGCTAAGGATGCTGAACATTTCTTTAAGTGCTTCTCAGCCACTTGATATTTGTCTATTGAGAATTCTCTGTTTAGATCTGTACCCCATTTTAATTGGGATATTTTTTGATACCTCATTTCTTTAGTTGTTTATATATTTGGATATTAGTCCCCTATCAGAGGTGTAGTTGACAAAAAAATTCCACCTTTTTTCCATTTTGTCAGAATGAGAGTGTCTTTTGCTATACAGAAGCTTTTCAAGTTTCACAATGTCCCATTTATTGAGTGTTGATCGTAGTTCCTGTGCTAATGTTATTCTGTTCAAACAGTCTTTTCCTATTCCAATGAACTTAAGGCAGTTTCCTACCAAGTTCAGTGAATTTTGCTTTATGTATTTGATCCATTTGGAGTTGAGTTTTGTGTAGGGTAATAACTATGTATTTATTTACATTCCTCCATATGCAGCCCTCCAGATTGACCAGTACCATTTATTGAATATGGTGTCTTGTTTCCAGTTGTTTTGTTTTGGTTTTTTTTAAACTGTTTGTATTTCTCTACTATTTAACAAATATCAGGTGACCATATGTGTGCAGATTTATGTCTGGATATTCAAAACATTTCTTTGATCGACATAGTGATTTTAGTTTTATAGCTTTGTAGTATGACTTGAACTTGGGAATGGTTAATACTTCCGTCCCATTGGTTTTCTTGTTATTCAGGATTGTTTTTAGCTATCCTGAGTTTTTCTGTGCTTTCATATGCTGGGGCCCAGCCCCTGTGGGTCATCTTTCTCCTTGAGCCAATGGAAGGGGAAGAGCATTGGCAGAAGGTAAGACTTTATCTTACAAAATACTTAGGTTTGTTGTATAATAATAAAAAGTGTATTTATCTAGGTTACTTTGCTACTGATGCTGACCTGCCTTCTGAGTTCCTCTGAGGCCAGAAACTGTCTCTAGCATTTAGCACCTCATCCTAAAACAGTAGGAGAGTAAGTAAATAATTAATTGCTAGAGTCTATTCCCTTTTGTCTAGATGCCTCTCACTTGTCAAGCTAGGGGGAAGTTTAGAGCAATAAACTTTTATTGAACCAGAAGAGAATCACATTAGCAGAAGGAAAAACTTTTACATAAGCAAATATGCATACACTCATTTATAGATTAACACATATGCACTTATACTTTTCCATTCAAATCAGTTAGATCCAGGTTGCATACATTCTCATAATTACATATGTACACATACATCCATACTTACACATTCATTTGGAGCAAAAGAACAAACACCAGAGCAGAAAGAACTCGCTCGTTCTGGATGAAAAATGAACTCTAGTCTTTATTACATAGAGAAAGAAAACGTTTCTACCCTTTTATTGCTAATGAATTAAATCTAAGTTTATAAGAAGAAAGCTTTGTTCCTTTTAATAAGACAAAGCCTGCCATACTATTTTAAAAGAACCTGTTCTGTCCCATGGTCAGGAGAAGCCTGTCTGTGCCATTTGCTCTCTGCAGCTTCTTCTTTTTCCTTTTTCCCTCTGCATTCTGCATATTGCTGTCTTAGTTTTTATGTTACCTTATTGTTTCTAAGTTATTCCACTCTGCATTCTCCTTCTAATCTTGCTCTCTCCTCCTGCTCTGATGTCACAACACTCTCAATGCCTTTTCTCCCAAAGCTATGCCTTTATTTCTAAGTTCTTCTTGGGTTCAGTTCTGTCTAAAAAGTCCTCTTGTGTCCTGACTAAAAAATTATCCTCAGTTCTGTTGTAAAAAGTTCTGTTCAGATCTGTTTAATATTTTATATTATTTCAGCCTATCATTAAAGTTATTATTTTTCTGATTTATTACTCAGTCTGATGTATTAATTTATTTATATTTTAACATCTATTTCATAATTAATATTTTATTTTATATTTATATAATATAAAATATATTATTAAATATAATATCAATTATTAAATTATATAATATAAATATGTGATATAAGTATAAAAATATTTATGTTCTAATAATTGTAAAATAATAAATACATGATATTTTTAGAAATATAACTATATATCTATATAAATATTTATAATTAAAATATATTTATTAATAAAATTTATTAATTCCTGTGAATCCTTCATAAACTCTGAAAAGCATACTCAGTGGCCATCTATAGTATTTTAGTGGCAAAGTATTGTGATATATTGCTGGATTAGAGTTCCACAAAACCCACAGGAATTGAACAACGTGTATCATGTACTAGACCTTGACATTTTCTTGTAGGGGGTCATAGAGAGTGGAGACTCGCAGCTTGGTAATTTGGCAACACATCTTAAATATTAGTGTACTTTTACTATTTATTTCTTTAATGTAAATCAGGATAGTCCAATAGAACCAAGAAACAGATTTGGAAAAGAAGTCAAGAACAAGGTGATTACCTTGTATATCCTCAAGTGATTATGCCACATCACTGTATCTGAATTATGGACTGAATCCCAAATAATAACTAAAATTAAAATGTAAATAAGAACATCTAATGAAAATAGGTGTAATCTTTATAGAGAATCTTATAAAACATTAGTAAACTCCATAAATTAACATTTAAAAGAATATCCCATTCATGGGAAGGGTCCTATATTATAAAGCTTTCAAATTTGTTCAATTTATAAAAACTCAAAAATTCTATTTTACTACTGGGGTAATGAGGTTCTGGGCACAGTGTACTTATTCTATGCTCAAGGGAGTCCACACTAGCACAGCTCCTGGGTGGTATTTTGGTAATTATTAACAATTTCATAATACGCATATTGTGTTGCATGGGGATTCTGCTATTTACTCTCAATAGCCATTTGTATATGAACAAAAGGAAGCTCCTAGGCTCCTTTAGTGCTATCAGAAATTCTTTCTTTCCATTATGATGAGAATGGCTTGTCTGTTAAATGTTTTAGCGATTGTTTATCTGGTGACACTGTGAGGTTTTAATTAGCTAAATAAAATTGACCTGGGCCAAGGATATAGCTTCAGAATGGAACATTTGCCTGTATAAAATCTCGAACACAACAGATAATAAAGAAAAAGAGAATAAAAAGTTAAACTCACTTATGCATCTAACATGTATAGTTTATTTCAGTTGGACAGTTAGGTTATGAAACACACACAAGATACCATTCAGTTAAAATTACCACTCTCATGTTTAAGAGATTTAGCTGTATGTTTATAAACAAACAGAGAAAAATTTTGAAGATAACCTACTAGACATTTTACTATGGTTTATCTCTCAGAATGATGTCAAGCTTTAGTACCATCTGTTGTCATTTTCTTGAGTGTGTATGTGATATGTGTGCCTGAATGTGTAGGTGTACATGTGTTTGCATGTATGTGTTCTGGTATACATATGTATGTGTGTGCACACGTGGACATGCATACATGTGTGTTTATGTGCATGTAGAGGGCAGAAGTTGATGCTAGTTGTCTTCTCCAGTTGTTATGTCTTTATCTAAACTTAGCATTCTCTGGGTTTGGCTATTTCCTGGGAATCTTCTCACATGCTGACATTTCAGGTATGCTTTCATACCTGTTTACCTAAGATTGGAGACCTCAACTCTGGTTTTCCGACTTGCAAGGCTTTACCTGTTGAATCATCTTCTCAGCCCTGGTAATCACAGAGTTCTTTTATTTCACTTGAGAGGTTAAATGTAGAGAAACTGAGAAGATGCAGACCAGCAGGAAAATATTTTAAAAGTTTTAGATTGAAATTTTATTGACAAGAATGTGGCAAAGTTGAAGTTATCAGCTAATATATACTTTATTAAAAAACATTAATCTGGTTAATTCCCTAAGTTTGCGCACTAGGAATAAATAGACTTAGAAGCTTTCCCTTCTATTGGAGCTTCAACTTCTATGAAGGAAAGTGGACAGTATAACCATAGTGAGACACTAAGAAGAAATCTAGGAGGTGTATATATTGGAAAATAACCATCAGAGTAAGGTGGATGCGGGGTGAATTTTTTAGAAGTATTAAGGTGGACCTCCTTTAAGCGTCAATAGAATAGAGATTTGGAAAGATGAAAGACTCAACTTGAGTTGCTGATGAAACTCATTGCTCGTACTTAGTTGGTCAATAGGGGTTGTTCTGTGCGTCTGATTTAAAATGCATCCTCTTTACAGTGAAGGTTCTTAATGAGTAGCCTTACTATTTAATGCATCCTAATAGAGGATCACCATGGAAATATGGAAAGTCTCTTAAAATTCCTTTATTGAATAGAGTCTAGGTTTTATTTAATTTCTGCATAAAAGTAGAAATTGAACAGTTAAATCCAATACTGTTTTGTCTCTTTAGTTTATTTTACTTCTATATGAGCAATCAGGAAATCTGATATCCTCCAAACTGAGTGTTCTTGTGAGAATTTCAGTGCTAGGAAGAGTGATTTTGAGGCAGGATAAAAAAAAAAAAAGCAGGTAGGGTTAACTTTGAATCAGATACAAGCAACATTATAGAGATTGACCAGGTTGTATTTTTATATTTAGGTATATAATATTTGTAAAATGAAATAAAAAGCAAGAAAAATTGGGGGATTTGAGATGGAAAAGTACTTGTTTATGCTAGAATATGTTTGATACCTTTGCCAGTGAAGCAACAAGAATCCACCTTCACAATTAACAACTGCTTGATGTCTTTTTCCCCTCCCAGCACTTTTCTGGAGTCTCACTCAAACCCCTATATTTGAAAAAATACATATGTTAAAGCCCTGGTCTAACCCTAGTGGCTTCTGGTTTCACCGTATTAGATTATAATTCTATCCAGGAAACCTCTAGAAAACTTCATGCTTCTTTCTTTATGAGGAATGTAGAAGTTTCATAGTAGCCTTCTGAGATGTAACCTGAAAGTTATCAAAAAAGTATGTGAAGCCATACTAATGCAAAGATAAATAATTTCTTACTGTCCTCTGAGGGGCTCAGACCTACTCTCTGCAACTCTTTCTTTGAGAAGACTATGCACATACTCTTGGGGGTTTCTTACTTGCCTCTGAGTATCTCTTTTTCTCTTAACCCTTTTTTGCTTAAGCACATATAGCATATCTTTAATAAAAAATCACTAACTCTGCTTCATAAACTGATCGGTTCTGATCTACTGATGCGCCTACTGTCAACCCCCACCATAACCTCATTAGAGGAGAGAACACTGTCAGATAAAGTAATCCCTATAAAAGAATGGGTCATTCCTTTAAAAATATTTATTTGATTGTTTGTTTGCTTATTTATTTATTTGTATGTGTGTGTGCTTGTGCATTCACACCCAGACTTAACTATATGGATGTGTACCATATGTATGCCATACAGTAAACAAATCAGAACATGGCATCAGATCCCCTAGAACTAGAGTTACAGACAATGGTAAGAAACCATGTCAATGTTGGCAACTGACTCCTGTCTTCTGATTGAGTAATAAATGTTCTTACTCACTGAGACATCTCTCCAGCTCCATGATGTGACATTCTGCACACAGTGTCAGGTCCAAATTCTGGTGGCTAGACAAAAACCAACATTCCTCAGAAGCTTCTGAGGCCAAGTCCTATCTACCAAAGGAGCCATTTCCTTATCACTGGCAGTGGGGACAAATGACTACTTGTGGTGCCTATTAGCATACCAAGTGCCTGCTGGCCTCTAGGCTACCTCAGAGACATTTCAGAGACCATGATGGCATTCTGGCTCTTCTAATTCCACTCACCTTATCCAGTCACCTAATTTTAAACTTCTACAGCTCAGAAACTTTCTTTACCCCAGCTCCTCACCCCCTCCATCTGTCTCTCTGTTTCTCTGTCTCTGTCTCTGTCTCATCTTCCTCTTAGTATCTCTTTCTTCCTTTATCTTCTTGGTGCTCCCACAACCCTCTCTTGGCCAGGTATAATCTGCTGGCCATATTCAGTCTACTACTTTCTCTTCCTGCCCTGGACTCTTCTAGATGTCTCTGGCTGTACTTGTTAAGAATATAGTGTTGGAAGTGTACTTTGGTGTATAGGGGGTTATAATAAAAATATGTGGCACAGGGTACCTTTTGTGGACCCATGTCAAGGTGTACCCCTGAGAAATTATGTCATACAACAGATCTGGTATAAAGGTGCTTTGTTAGGTGAAAGGAGGTCAGTAGGGAACTGAGCAAGTGATAGCAGCAGACAAGTGGATGACTGTGGGGTCTGAGGGAGAGGACTCAGGCTGAGAGAGAGAGAGAGAGAGAGAGAGAGAGAGAGAGAGAGAGAGAGAGGGAGGGAGGGAGGGAGGGACAGAGAAGGAACTTAGAGCACAGGGAGACTGCTACAGTGGATGGTTGGCTTCGCTTTTCTTCTCCTCATACTCCTACCTTTACCTCATTCACTCTGGAGAGATTCTAGTAGTTGTCTGTTCTTATAGCCTCCCTATGCCCAATACACTATGAAGGCTGCTATTGACACCATTGGATAACTAGAAGCTGGCTGCTTGTACATGTGATCTTATTGTCCTAGTTCGTGACACTCCTGGTAACTGTTGCCATAGATTTCTTATCAGAGAAAGGACCTGCAATATATCTCAGTGTCCTTGGATCTTTTTTACTTGTTTGTTCACTTATATATTACGGGGAGGGACATGACAATGCATGTGTAGATGTTAGAAGCCATCTTCAAAAAAGTTTTTTTTCACTTCTACTACATGGGTTCCAAGGACTGAACTCAGATTGTTAGGCTCAGCAGCAAATGACTTTATTTACTTAACAATCTTGCCAAAGTGGCTTTGAGTCATATCATTCCTCTGCTCACAGTTCCCAAAAGATAAATTGCGGTATGTATTCCAGTTCTTTGGCTTACTCAAAAAGGTCTGTCTGACTCTTCCTGGCTCTACTGAAGGCTACATGAAGACAGCAAGGAGGCTATTGGAAACAGCATTCAGGAGACATGTTAGGAGGCAGTGGTTCTACAGGCTGTCAGAATCACTGGAATGCAGGATGGAGTCAGTGTGTTGACTTTTCAAAAGTCTGCTTCTTTAGAATTGATTCCTTTCTTGAGGTTTGTTTGTTTTTTTTCCTTACCAAAGTACAGAACATAATAAAATACCCTTACAGCCTTTTGCTTTCTTATGAATTACATGCAGTTCCCATGTTGGTTAGTTTTTGTAACTTGACTCAGAGTCATCTGGGAAGAGGAATCTTCGATTGAGGAAATACTTCCTTTGGATTGTCTGGTGGGAATGTCTATGAAGCTTTTTCTTGGTTAATGATTGACTTGAGAGGGCCCAGCCCATGCTAGACAACTCTACCTTCAGGCAGGTGGTCTTAAACTATATATGAAAACAAGCTGAGCAAGCCAAAAATAGCAAGACTGTAAGTATAGTGTTCCTCTGTGCTTCAGTTCCTGCTTCTATGTTCTTACTTTGACTTCCTTCAGTGATACACTGTTTATTGGAAGTGTATGTAAGATGAAATAATCCCCTAACTCCTCGAGTTGCTTTTAGTCAGCATTTTTATCACAGCAACAGAAAACAACCTAACAAAGAAAGACAAAAACAAATTAGGACTGTTGAAATCCAGAAGCAATATCTATGTGACAGAAATAAGGGTGTGTACAGGAACCATGGAACACCTTTCAGTGAGGGAGAGGAAAAGCAAGAATACAACAGTTCTGCTGCTGTGGGATAAGACATTTCTGCAGTGTAAGAGGCTCAGCTTGAAATAAGCATTGGAGAAAACAGATTATCAATCATGTGGGCTTGTTTTCTTTGGTAGAAGGAAATATATGATGCCTAGTCTCTTGGAAGCCAGAATGATACCTGGTCAGACAACCTGGTGATTCCAAACTCTACCTGAATCCCCCAATAACCTGAGATGATTTTCATGCTTGAATTCTGCAGACGATAGATCACATCCCAGTGAAAGAGACCCTGTGTACTTTGTATGTTCCACCAATAGAATCTATCCTTAGTATTATCTCAGATCCTTCCTAGACCTAAGCTCTGTTTATCTGGCAATAGAATTCATCCTTATTGTTAAGGTCACAGGTCACAAGTTCTACTATGTTTAAATGTGTGAGAAAAGTAAGCCATAAGGTCAATCTCTCGAAGGCTATTGCCTAGTGCCCACAAAGATGTCCTGGCTAGAGTTTCATTCTTTATCTTTTACTAATCATCCCTACACTGGCCATAAGGCTATGAGGGAGGGAAATTCCTAACACCAATTGAGCTTATTTTCTCAATTTGAAATAAATTATTGACTTTATTTGATGTTTCTCTTTCAAAGTGTCATAGTGTGAGAACAGTAGATTCTTTTTTTTTTTTTTTGCCTAAATTACTTTTATATAATCTAACTAATTACATCCCTGAGGCAATAGAGAGATATAGGAAAAGCTATGGGGAACAGAGAGAGTAAAGGAGGCTCTTTTTTGGGAGTGTTTCCTGGAACCCTGACTAGAGGCAATAAGGGCATGAAGGAAGGACAGATACGTAGTGTTAAACATAATAAGTAAAACCACTCTAATAAGTAAAACCATTCTGTGTGACGTAGAATAATGTAATGCTTGGAAGAAAAGGAGCCAGATTTGAGGTAGCTCAAATCTGAACCAACCCAAGGTGGCTCCGATATGTTACTCAATTATTCTGAAGCTGTGAGCACAGATAGAGCAAAGTTAACAAAGCTAGCAAAGCTAATGCCCACCAGAACATTTTAGAGACAGAGTCCTTCCAGTGGGATTAGTGCCCTTACAGACGCTTTGTCTCTTCCCCATATAGGGACACTGACTGTGCTGGTATGTTGGTCTGGGCCTTCACAGGGGCCAGAACAGAGGAAAGTCTGTGCTGTTGCTTGGACTGCTTGTTGATGGTGATTTACAAAGGCAGTCTGAACAGAGTAAGAAGCGTGGCCAAAGCCTCATACCAGATCCAACGTGGACAGAACTGTACTTTCTAACTTTTTTGTATATTTTGGTATGCTAAGCATCACTTTAATGAGCTTCAGTATATATGAGTGTATATGTATGTGAACTTATTTTAGAGAAAAAATATTATTTTAATTGGGACTGTTTAAAATGTGTATGATAAATTTATTTTAAATATATAGTTTACATGGAGGAGAATAATACTGATTTTTGTTTGTTTCTTTTAGACAGAATCTTAATATAAATCCCAGATTGGCCTCAAACTCACAATTCTTCTGCCTCAGACCTTTCTTTGTTGAGATTACAGATGTGAACTACCATATACAGACTTAGTAACTTTTACATAGATGTAAGATTATTATATATTCTTATTTTGCTTACTTTTACATGTACATGCTCATGTGAGTGAGTGTGTTCCATGGAGTGCATGTGGAGGTCAGAAAACTGCCTCAGATGTCAGGCTTTGCTTTCTATTTTGTTTAAGAAAGGACTCCTTCGTGTTGACCATCTCATTGACCAGGCTAGCTAGTCTTCAAGTGTCTGCAGATTTTCTTTCTCCTCCTCTTCCATTTTTCATAAAAGTGCTTGGATTCCAGACATATAATAACATATATCCTGTATATTGAGGCCTATGTAGGCTCAGAAGGGTTTGGGTGGTATGGTGGTTTGAATAGGTATGCCCCACCATAGACTCATGTGTTTGATTGCTTGGCCCATAGGAGATGTGGCCTTATTGGAGTAGGTGTGGCCTTGTTGGAGAAAGTATGTCACTGTGGAAGTGGGCATTGAGGTCTTATAAAAACTAATAATATATGCTCACATTATGCCCAGTGTGATACACAGTCTCCTTCTGCTGCCTGTGGATCAAGATCTAGAACTCTTGGCTTCTCTGGCACCATATCTGCCTGTATGCTGCCATGCTTCCTGCCATGATGATATTGGCAGGAATATGATATGATATAATAGATAATTATATATTATATTATATATTATTATATAATTATTATATATTATATGTATATTATGTATTATATATTATAATATGATATATTATATGATATACCTCTGTAAGGCAGGCCAAATTATATGTTTTCTTTTATGAGAGTTGCCTTGATCATGATGTGTCTTCACAGTAGTGAAACATGAATTAAGACAGGTGGCTCAGAAGTTCGATTACATCATAGCCAAGACTTTACTTGTGTGTTAAAATATTCTCATATTTACCATGGCAAACAGATGGATAAGGCTTGACTTTGTACTGTGTCACTGAGTAATAGCAATGTACCTACTGTATACCAGTTGCTACTGAAAAAACAAATAACAACAACAAAAACAAAAACATAGGTTCTAAGGATCCAAACTTTGGTCCTCAATACTCACTGAGCTGTCATACCAGGCTCTCAGTTATTATTAGTTTCATGTCTTTTTTATGTTGATAAGTTTGTTATTTGAAATAATTTCAGACACATAGAAGATGCATGGAAAGTAAACATTATAATCTAGAACTATTTGAAGATAACTGACCAAGGAGATTCCTCATCATCCCATGTACTGTGCTTGTGTCTGTGTATGTGCACACGAATGTGTGAGTGTGAGTGTGTGTGTGTGCAACCATGTGGATACATGTTTAGGCTACAGGTTCACTTTGATATGTCTTCCTCAGTTACTTCTCTACCTTATATTTTGAGAGAGGGTCTCTCACTGAATGTAGAGATGGCCACGTCAGCAATGATGACTGGCCATCAAGACCCGTGGATTCACCTGCCTCCATATACCAGCCCTGGAGTTATAGAAGCATGCTGCCATGCTGGGCATTCACATGGGTGTTACGTGGTAGCTAGGTATCGAGTCCTCAGGCTTGCCTGGAAAGCACGGTATCTGTTTGGCCATCTTCTTAGGTGGATACTTTGCTAATTCCTACAAGCAAAGAGACAGTCATATATACTAACTTATCAAAATCAAAGTCATAAAAGTAACTTGTTTGATTTTCATGTCATCTGACTTGGTGTGATGAAACCATGACCAAAAGCAACTTAGGGAGGAAATGGCTTATTTAATTACTCTTTCATATCACAGTCAACAGATCAGGAACTCAAACAGAGCAGGAACCTGGAGGCAAGAACTGATTTAAAAAAAAAAGGCATAGAGGAGTGCTCCTTGTTGGCTTGTTCTTCCTGGCTTACTCACCCTACTTTCTGATATGATCCAAGGCTACTAGCCCAAGGGTGGCACCACCTCTAATTGACTATGTTCTTTCTTATGAATTACTATTTAAGAAAATATCCCACAGCCTTGCCTACAGCCAAGTCTTATAGAGGTATTTTCTCAGTTGAAGTTACCTCCTTTCAGATGACTCTAGGTAAGCCATTCTCAAACTATGTGTCATGACCCCTTTGGAGGTTGAACAACCCTTTACATCATGATTCCTAATAGTAGGAAAATTACAGTTATGAAGTAACAACAAAGATAATTTTAGGGCTTGAGGTCACTACAACATGAGGAACAGTATTAACGTATCATAGCATTAGGAACGTTGAGAGGTTGTCACTGTGTCAAGTTGATATAAAATTAGCCAGCATAGTCTCTATGGACTCCATTCAAATACTGATGCTGTTCGCAGTTAGGTCTTTAATCCTGGGAATGATTCTATACATAGGGAAACACTGAATTTATTTTCATGAATTATTAGATTATTTTTAGTTCTACATTTTTGCTTATTTTCTTTGTCTTTATTTTTTTTTGCTTATTTTCTTATTTTCTTTGTACACTCCTGAGGTACAAATCTTTTGATAGAATGTCATTATGCTATGGTCTTTTCGGTTTTTTTTTTGTTTCTTACCTGGTACTGCCAATAAATACTTTACCAATGAGTCAGACTTGGTCCCAGCTCTGTATCATTATTGATTCAAGCTTCGTCATGATTGTGTTAAGTTTAAGATTCTCTGGTGGGAATATCACAGAAGCAGTACTACTACTTTTCAATGGATCCTGCTATCTGGTTTTATTAGTTACTTCTCCTTGCTGAGATAGAATACTTGACAAAATCATCTTAAGGAAAGACAGGCCTGTTTTGGCTCATAGTTTGAAGAGATATGGTCCGTAATGGCCTGAAAGCATGGTGGTTGCAGGTGCCTCTGGCAACATGAGCAATGGGAGATTGATCATATTTGGGGGAAACTGGAAGTACAGAAATGGGAATTCTGTCTCCAGCCTATAGGAACAGTCCATTCACATTCACAATGGGTTTTAACCTCTCATTCAGTCCTATCTAGAAATGTACTTATAGACACATCTAAAATTGTATCCAGTTAATGACATAGATGTTTCTTAATCTAGGCAGTTGATAGTTGAAATTAATCGTAACACTAGGAGACTCAGTGAGATCCTGGTGGACTATGGCTGAATCTCTCTGGGGAGCGATCATCTCAGCTGAAAGCTTGGGCACCCTGTGCTAGTCCCTAATTCCTGACTGAGGGGCTACCACCTATAGCTGACCTAAACTTGAGAAGTCCTAACAGGGTGTGTTTACTTGGACAGTTTCTTTAACTTCCTTCATTTTTTTACCACTAGTTCTAAGATTAAAGGAAAGATGAAAGGAAAGAAGGGGGGAAGGAAAGAAGAAAGGAAGGAAGGAAGGAAGGAAGGAAGGAAGGAAGGAAGGAAGGAAAAAAAGAGAAGTATGGAAGACAGGAAATAAAGATGTAAAGAAGGGGATTAGAGACATAATTTGTTATATTAGGCACACAAATTTTTTATCAATAATGAGCTTTGAATTTTATCAAATGTATTTTTGTACATTGGGATTACAATTTGGCTTTACCCCTGATTTAATAACACAGATATTAAGACATATCTTAGTATTAAAATCACTACAAGAGAAAGTATTGTTTGAATCAGATCATTCTTACATGATTAAATTGACTTTGATTATTTTTAGGAATTATTACTTATCTAATTTTTTTCATATTTTAGCATCAGGGTTATATTAATTTTGGAAAATAAATAAAAAGATTTCCTTTTTAATTTATGCCTACAGGAATTAACTGGAATGGAAATTATTTGACGTGAGGATGCCTGCTTATGAAAGCATCAGCTCACATGGTCATTTTGATGGGAAGGAAGCCCATCTCCATGGCAACTTTAAATACCTCTTCCATTGTCAGCAGTCTGTTCATCCTATCTCTTCCCAGTAAAGGTTTACTCATGTGGATGTCTCATCTGTGGAAGAGAGTGGTGATGTGGCTAACGCCTTGCTTTTATGATTACAGTCCCCTTTAAAGTAGACATTCAGTATATCCACTTCCCCTCCTCCTCGTCTCTTTGGTATTTCTCCTAGCAGTTGGAGCAGAGGTTTGTTTGTTTCAGGACTATGCATTGGGTTGTGTGAAGGTTCAAGACTTGATATATGGGCTTTGTGGATCATATGACTTCTATCAGAACTACTAGTTCTGCTTTGCAACATGAGAGCTGTTAGGCATAGGCAAAAGAGAGCAAGTATGGTTCTGCTGGAACCTAATGCCAAAAACTGACATTTGAATTTTGTATAATTTGTATGTGCATAAGGTCTTCTCTTTTTCCTCTACAATTTCAAGCTAGAATAATAAATAAAATAAAATAAAATAAAATAAAATAAGATAGAATAACCTGAGTGTTAATACAAAACCTGGTTAAAAAAAAAAAAGCATCCAAAAAACAAAAAATAAGATTTGGCCTGAAGCCTACTCTATGCTATAAATATGGAGGGAACAAATGGCTAAACAAACAGAACCCTTAATTTTATCATGTTTATATCTAGTTTTATGATCTCTAAATTGCATAATATTTTAAAATTTTAGTCATACTTTTTTCTGTCTTCTTGAATATAGTATTTGGTTTTTCTGCCACTATTTTTAATATGTACTTAAATATACTCATGTTGTTGGACTGTAAGATCCAAAACCAGGGTACGTGCTCCCTCAGAAACACACGCAGACAGGACTCGCTGCAATCACATGAGGTTTGGTTTAATGAAACTAGTGCACTAGGACTCTCACATGCAGGCAAGACAGTCCTGAAAAAGAGTTAGGTACAGTACTTATGGGTACAGTACAGTTCACGAGGGCAAACCACAAAGTCTGACCTTTCCGGGTTGGGTCCCTAGGTGACAAGATTATGACAAGGAGTGTCCTCCTTTTGCCCAGGTTTATTAGGTTAAGGGCTCAGCTTCCTGATTCCTGGAATGTATCTATGCTCTGGGCTCTCCTTACCTGCAGGTGGGTTCCCTCCCCTGTGGTCTGAGGAATGTTAATCAGCCTCTCCCTTCCTCCTCTGAATGTTAATCCAGCAAGTGTCCTCTGACTAAGGAATGCGCCTCTCCTGGGATGTGTCCTGGGACAGTGGGATTCTTTTCAAAGAGACCCGAAAATCCTACGTTTAGACGCAAAAGTCTTACACTGTCTGTATAGTAATAAAACAAACAGCCATGTCCTCTTTGTGTAATTTAATAAATAGGAGACTACAAACAGAATGAGAGGCTTCTCTTGTGTATCAGCAAGTTAGGCAGAATAACTTGCCCTCTCAGTGGAAACTATGACAAACCAGAAGAGCCAGACTTGTTTTGAAAGGTACCAGAGAAGTAGGTAAACAGAAGGGATCAACAGAAGGCTGAAGACAATTTAAAAACAGGAATCTCAAAGGATTTATCAAAAGTGTCAGAGTACTCATGTCCTGAATGAGACAGTTGCATCACCTCCCTTCCCCCCTCCCCCACACACTGCTTTGCTCTGCTTCTAAGGGGGAGATCATTACAGGGGATAAAGCAGAAAGATGAAAAATGCCAGAGGTAGTAGACATTGGCAATAAAAAGTTGTTTGCTGGACATGGCAAAACCACTGAGAACATGGACTCACAGAAGTTATGTTTGCACAAAATTTGTACAATATCAAGCCAGCCAAAATCCCAGAGAAGCCCTATCCCTAGCTGAGGAGCTAGTGGCAGCTGGTGGCAATTTTTAGCTGCTAGGAGAGAGGGGGTGGTGGAGGCGCACACTCACGCACGCGCGTACACACACACACACACACACACACACACACACACACGGATGAGAGGGAAGGAGGTGGGAGGGGTGGGGGGACTCACTTTTCTTTAGGGATGTTTTCCTTGAAATGCTACCCATACTCAAGTAGGTGTCCTTACACATAAGTGAATGCAGCAGGTTTTGTTTTTTGTCTTTTTAAATAGCATATTGTTGACATTTTGTCTATTTTGTCTAGGCTCCGCTCCACAGTTACCTGGCAATAGCCAGGTGTCCTGAATCACTATAAAAGGGCACTGCTTGCACTCTCCTCTCTCTCTTACTTGCTTTCCTGCCCTTGGTCCCTTATCCTGCTCATATTCTCTCTCCATTCCCCTCCCTCTATCTCTCCATGTGGTCATGGCCAGCCTCTGCTCCCCACCCCCCAGCCTTTCTCTCAACTCCCCTCCCCTTGCCCTCTCCCTTAGGAGAAAGGGATATGTCAGCATGGGTCCACAGAGGCACCCTCTTCCCCCACACCTTACTACACATTGAGCAAACATATTCCTTCTCCCCTAATCGTTTTATAAAACACAACACATATTAAATTGAAAGGGAAAAGTGGTGATAGAGATATAAGAAGAATTAGAAAGGAGGTAGAGGGGGATGTATTTGATCAAAATTCCTAACATGCATAGATGATATTGTGAAACAAAAAAAAAGTTTCAGCACAGAGTTTGCTTTGTTAGGATTACATACTGTTAGTATTCTGTCTAAACTCCACCTCCACAGTTACCTGGCAACAGCCAGGTAGGCCTGCCCACTATATAAGGGGCTGCTTGCCTCTCCTCTTTCTCTTGCTCCTCTCTTGTTCCCTTGGCCCCATGCCTGCAGGCTCCTGTCTCCCTTCCCCCCTTCCCTTCCCCCTCTCTCCACATGTGGTCATGGCCGGCCTCTACTCCTCTACCTCTCTGCTCTCCTTGTCTCTTAATAACCCCCCTCCTCGTGGAACCGTCTGGTCTGTTGTTATCTGTTCCAAGCTGCGCCCCAATAGATCTACACATACCAACTTCTTATGGTCCATTATTAATGTTTTTATTCTTAAAGTGTCCTCTGATGGAATGAGACAATGGGGCTCTGAACAGGGTTGGGGTTCCAGGGCCTCTTTCCACAGGGAAGGCGAACACAACAGAACCTGATGTGGGCTTCATAGGGGAAAGGCACCCCTGTGAAAACTGTAACTCATTTCACACTTGTAGTCTGAGTTTATCTGTTGTGTGTTTGAAAGACTGAAATTGAAAATTTAAAATAGTTTAAGGTTGATAATTGTTAGTATTCTGTCTAAACTCCACTTCCACAGTTATCTGGCAACACCCAGGTATGCTCCTCCCCACAGTTACCTGGCAACAGCCAGGTAGGCCTGCCCACTATAAAAGGGGCTGCTTGCCTCCTCATCTCTCTCTTGCTCTCTTGCCTCTAGCTTCTCTCTGTCCCCTCACCTCTCCCCCCTTTCTTTCCCCCAAACTCCATGTGGTCATGGCTGGTCTCCACTTCTCTCTCTCTCTCCTCTTTCTCCACCATCTTCTCCTGTTTCTCTCCACCTTTGCCCTCTGCCCTGAATAAACCCCCTCTCGTTTGGAACCATTTGGTCTGGTGTTGTCTGTTCTAAGCTAGGCGCTGAAGTCTAACAATAATAGTTTCAAGTGATTGGCAGAAAGGCAAATAAACACCTTCCTCCTCCAGCAATGCTAATTCAAGAGGGCCTGGAAAGGGCTGACAACATGTTGACATTTTAAAGTCATCAACAATTCTGAGTAAAAATGGCTGAGAAGCTTATGTAGATAGGCACACAGATATGAATAGCGATGCTAGTGTCTTAGAAAAAGAAGATTGGTGTGTGAAAGTGGAGCAATATTTTAATTCAATGAATTTTACAGAATTGTTGAAAAATTCTTATGTCATAATCAAAGAATCCACTAATTCCAAAGCCAAATGAAATACTAAGAAATCTGTACAACGTGCAATTAATTCTGACTTCTGAAAAGAATGACCAGTAAGAAAGGAAAGATATGAATTGTGCTGACGCCAGTATTTCCCTCCATAACAATAGAAACTAGGAGGAAAATAATGTTCTGTGTTGAGAAAACAAACTAGCAAAATAGTATGCCAAGAACCAGAGGGGATACGACAATTACCACTCACCTCACTCGAGACTGCACATCTAATAGAAAGTGTGAGTGCATAAAGCAGGTGTACTAAGATAACAGTGTACATGTAGACACACCTCCGTGAAGCTCAGCCTCCTCCAAACTGGGGTTACAGGTACACACTTCCGTGCCTAGCCACAGGTCCTGTTTACAATTCTTTATGCTTGTTAGCATTCTGTCTAAACTCCACCAGCCAGGTATGCTCCTCCCCACAGTAACCTGGCAATAGTCAGGTAGGCTGGGCCTGTTGGACTCTAGGATCCAAAACCAGGAGACGCGCTCCCTCAGAAACACACGCAGACAGGACTCGCTGCAATCACATGAGGTTTGTTTAATGAAACTAGTGCACTAGGACTCTCACATGCAGGCAAGACAGTCCTGAAAAAGAGTTAGGTACAGTACTTATGGGTACAGTACAGTTCACGAGGGCAAACCACAAAGTCTGACCTTTCAGGTTCGATCTCTAGGTGACTAAGATTATGACAAGGAGTGTCCTCCTTTTTCCCAGGTTTATTAGGTTAAGGGCTCAGCTTCCTGATTCCTGGAATGTATCTATGCTCTGGGCCCTCCTCACCCACACGTGGGTTCCCTCCCCTGTGGTCTGAGGAATGTTAATCAGCCTCTCCCTTCCTCCTCTGAATGTTAATCCAGCAAGTGTCCTCTGACTAAGGAATGCGCCTCTCCTGGGATGTGTCCTGAGACAGTGGGATTCTTTTAATCTCAAACCAAGACCTGAAAATCCTACATTTAGACCCAAAAGTCTTACAGGCCCACTATAAAAGGGGCTGCTTGCTCCCTCTTACTCTCTTACTTTCTTGCTCTCTCGCTCTCTCTTGATCTCTTGATCCCTCTGTCCCCTCCCCCCTTCCCTTCCCCCTCTCTCCACATGCTCATGGCAGACCTCCTCTTCTCTTCTTCCTCTTTCTCCTCCTCCTCTTTCTCCTCCTCCTCTTTCTCCTCCTCCTTCTCACCCCCCCTCTGCCTTTACTACCCTCTTAACTCCCCTCCCTATGCTCTGAATAAACTCTATTCTATACTATACCTTGGTTATGTGGCTGGTCCCTCAGCGGGAAGAAATGCCTCAATCTGGGCCTGCTGAGACATCCCCTTCCCCCATACCTCACCACATACCCACAGAACACATTCATTCTCTCTCTCTCTCTCTCTCTCTCTCTCTCTCTCTCTCTCTCTCTCTTCATAAACACATCATTGCTGACTACTTTATTCCCCTACTTCTCCTAGCTTCTCTCCACCTCCCTTTCTGTGATTCAAATAAGCATCTAAGGAATAATGATGAAATAAAATAAGATAAATAAATAAATCAGAATATGACAAAACAACAAACAAACAAAAAGAGCCAAAAATCAAAAATCACAAGAAACACATATAGACACAAACATACGTCCACACATACAAGAGTCCCATAGAAACCCCAAACTTGAGGCCTACATAAAAGCTTTATAAGGTTAAAAAAAGCCTCTAACAAAATTATGAGATGAATTTTCTCTACGATGACATTCAGTTTATTTTGTATTGGTCATCTACTGCTGGATATGGGGCCTGATTTTAACAGGGTTTTGTTTTCCCAGTGTGATTCCCTTGGCGCAAACTAATTTTTCATTTGCAAATGGCCTTCAATTAGAGATTGCTTCAGGTGTAAGGATGGAGTCATGGACCTTTTTCTTCTCTTAGCTCTAGGATCCTGTCTGGTGCAGACTAGTGTGGGCACTATGCATGCTGCTACCAATTCTAGGAATCAATAGGTGTGCCAGCCTTGTGTCTAGATGGCTTTAATTTCTTGGTGTCATCCATCCCCCTGGCTCCAACACTCTGCCTCCTTTTCTAAAGAATTACATTAGCTATGAGAGGAAGGATTTGATGGCCACATCCTATTTAGAGCTGAGTGTTTCAAGGACTCTGACTTTCTTCATATTCTTTGGCTGTATGCTGCTGTATTTGTTCCCATCTGCTGCAGGAGGAAACTTCTCTGATGATGGCTGAGCAAGGGATGGCTCTGTGAATATAGCAGAATTTTGGTGAAAGTCATTTTTATTTCTACATTTCTTTAGCACAGTAGTTTTCAACTTTCCTAATGCTGTGGTTCTTTAATACAGTGCCTCAAGCTGTGGTAACCCAAACCAGAAAGTTAATTTCATTGCTATTTCACAACTATAATTTTATACTGTTATGAATTATAATGTAAATATCTGATATGCAGGATATATGTTATGCAGCCCCAAAATGGGTTGCAACACACAGGTTGAGAACCATTGCTTTAGCAGACCAATAGTTTCTAAGTTTCTACATGGGTTGATGTTTACCTTTCTCCTTTGGTAGCATGCAGAGTACCTTCATGAAGGGTTGAAGGTTCTAGGTAGGCACCTGCTTGACTTTTCTATGTTCAGTGAGTTGTATAAGTGTCTTCAGCAGTAGGGCCTTATTATCACTATTGGCAGAGATCCACCAATAGTCTTGATAATAGCTTGGATAGTTTGAATGAAGCCCATTCCTGGGTTACATCTGGGAACTTCAGTTAGTGACAAAAGTTGTCTAAGTCAGGCTCTCTATTTGGAAATATCATTTAGAGCTCCTTCATATACGTAGGTATTTTAGGAAGCTTCTACTATATTAAAATTCTGTACAACCCCTCAAATGGCATTTAGTTTTAGGGTCTCTTCATATATTCTCTCCTTGTTCCTTCTCCCTTCCTGTTTGATCTTCTCATTCTAATCCCCTTACCTCATCTATTCATAACTGCCTATTCTATTCCCCCTTACTCTATACCTGTGGGACTGTATAAGGGTATCCTGGGTCATGGTTGAGCAGGTACTTAGAACCCCGAGATTCTCCGTGGAATTCTGCGTGAGAACCGGCAGGAGTTCGGTACCTCCAATCATCTAGGATCCTGAAAACAGCCACATTTCCATAGTGTCACATAGGCCAGGCTTTAGGCCTCAGGCCCTAGAGATTTACATACTAATGAAGGCCAGAGGGCAGAGCAAATTAAACATTCCTCCCCCAGATCCTCCCCTAATCCTCCTCCTTCTCCCTCCCTATATAACTCGGGACTGCCCTGGGTTTTGAAGGGGTACGCCTAGATCCATCTATTATCCGTTATGACAATAAATCTTTTTAGAACCAAGGACTTCTTCGTGTTACTGGGGCCCGCCGCCGCCAAGGCCCTTAGGCCGCTGGAACCATAGGATCCTCTTCCCTGATGTGGGACCCGCCACGGCGGCACAAGCTTGCGCCGCTGTGGTGGCCTTTTTTAAATTTTCCCCACATATACCTAACCTCTGTGGTTCTATAGATTATAGCTTGGTTATCATTTAACAAATAATATCTACATATAAGTGAATACATGGCATATTTGTCTGTCTTTGTCTGGGTTACCTCACTCAGGATAGTTTTAATAGTTGTATTATTTATGTACAAATTTCAGTTTTTAATGGCTGAGTACTATTTTATTGTATAATTGTACCACATTTTATCTATTCATCTGTTGAGGGACACCTAGGTTGTTTCTAATTTCTGTCTATTATGAATACAGCAACTATGAACATGATTGACTGTCTCTGTGATAAGATGAAGTGTCCTTTGAGTATATGCCCAAGAGTGGTACAGCTCGATCTTGAGGTAGATTAATTCCCATCTTTCTGAGGAACTGCCACCCTAATTTCCATAATGACTATATAAGTCTGTACCTCCACCAGTAATGGATACATATTTCCCTTACTCCCCGTCCTTGCTACCATGAGTTGTCACTTGTGTTACCGATCTTAGCCATTCTAATCCAATGAAATCTCAATGTAGTTTTGATTTGCATTTCCTTGGTATCTAGGGAACAGTAAACATTTCTTTAAGTGTTTCTTAGCCTCTTGAGTTTTCTCTATTGAGAATTCTCTGTTTATAGCTGTATTCCATTTTTAATTCTTGATATTGAGCTTTTCGGGTTATTTATTTATTTTAGATATTAGTCCTCTATCAGAGGTGTATATGGTAATTTTTTTCCCCATTTTGTAGGCTACCACTTTGTTAGAATAGCAGTGGCTTCGCTGTGCAGAAGCTCCCCAGCTTCATGAAGTCCCATTTATTAATTATTGATCTTAGTGCCTCTGCTAATGGTGTTCTATTCAGAAAGTCTTTTCTTATGCCAAAACGTTCAAGGCTACTCCCACTTCTTATTTATTAGTTATTGTTCCTAGAGCCTGTGTTCATTTATCAGCTTCAGTTACCCTCTCTGATTCTTAGGGGAGTGTGTTGCTTGTGGGTTGCCTGGTAGGGAATGCTTCTGAGATCCTGTCAGGTGTGGCCACTGGGAGTTGAGGTTAGAATATGTTTCTTGATATTAGGAGCTAATTCTTAGCAGTGGAGATGAGCTACAAGGGGTGGAGGGTTGAAGAATTATACAGGGGAAAGCAGGATATTCCACCAGGATCTGTTTAGTCTTCTGGGAGGAATGGGTCCAGAGAGGGAGGAGAGACCACAGTCAGTAGAGTGCTACATAACTTGGGATGAGCTTGGAGGATTGGATTTAGTGATAAGGAAGCAGAGAGAAGATCTGATCACCTACCTGCTTCCCTGGTCTCTCTCCTTCCGTACCTCATAAGGCTAATGGGATACTAAGTAATACCTGGGGTAGTTGGGGGCTAAAACAAAAGGATGGGATGGTGGGATGGCTGTGGTGGAAGCTATACATGATTCTCTAGAGATGGGGCAGAGAAGGAAAGGGGGCTGTGGATGGTGGTATGCTACAGATCTGGGGGTGAGACTAGGAAAGGAGGGAAAGTGAAGGTTTGAAATTTACCTACCTAGTTCTCTGGTCAGCATGGCTGGAGGGTTTCCAGGGAGGGCTTCTGGAAGTTGGAAACTAAGATGAAGGGATGTAGGAGACTCTATTTGTTTTAAACTTTACCTTTTATGGGTCTTTTAGTCTCTTGGTTAGGTTTATTCTAGGATTATATTTTGAGGCAATTGAAATTGGATTTGTTTCCCTAATTTCTTCCTGAGAACAATTATTACTGGTAGATATGGAGGCTAGTAGATTTTGTATGTTAATTCTGTATCCTGCTATTTTGTTAAAAGTGTTCAGTGTTTCTTGTGTATGAATTGTTTTACCTGTAAGAAGACACATTGGCTTTTCTCCTGTTTGTACCTCTTTTATTTGCTTCACTTGTCTTATTGTTATGGCTAAGATTTTCTAACATTATATTGAATAAGAATAAGAAAGTGGTTCCACTGCCTTATTTTGGGCTTTAATGGAAGTGCTTTTTAATATTTTTCAACTTAGTATAATGCTTGCTACATGTGTATCATATATTAAGTATGTTGAGATGTGTTCCTTCTATTTCTGTTTCTTGCAGGCTGTTATCATTAAGAAATGATGAATTTTTCCAAAGCCATTTATATATTCATTGAGATGATCATGTGATTTCTATCTACTTACATGATGATTACATTTATCAGTTCATGAAGCTGAACAATTCCTCATCATTGGAGTAAAACCAACTTAGTCATGATGGATGATAATTTTTATCTATACCTGACAGGACCATCCTCCCTTGCATATATAGCTGGAGCAAGGGTCCTTCCCTAAGTGCTCCCAGGCTGGTAGTTTAGACCCTGGGGGCTCTGGTTGGTTGGTATTGTTGCTTTCCTCATGGGGTCACAAATCCTTTCAACTCCTTGAGTCTTCACTCTTAACTCCTGCATTGGGAACCCCATGATCAATTCAATGGTTAGCTGTGAGCATCCTCCTCTGTATATGTCAGACTCTTGCAGACCTCTAAGGAGACAGCTGTATCAGGCTCCTGTCAGCATGCACTTCCTGACATCCACATCAGTGTCTACCTTTGGTGACTGCACATGGAATGGATACCCAGTTAGAATGGTCTCCAGACGGCCCCTCCTTGAGTTTCTGTAGTGCTATCAGTGTTCAGACTTTCTAAAGTTCCCCAGAATGGCCTATTAAACCTTGCCTATAGTATTATAGGGTATTATTCTAGGGTACCATGCCCACAGTTCTGGTGCTTCCATAGCCCATCAACCACATAGCCAGGCTTATTGAAGTGATGACCCTCCTTCTTGGTTCTTAGTTATTTCCTTACTGCCAAAATCAAATACTTTACAAGAAACAATTTAAGGCAGGAAGGTTTTATTTGCTCATGAACTAAGTAGACATAATCCATCATGTCAGGCAGTTTGATGCCAAGAATTGCTCATGGCTTTGATGACATGAAGATGAGTCTGCCTACTTAGATGAATCAGGAAGCAGAGTAAAGAAAACTGGTAGTCAGCCAACATGTTTTTTCTTTTAATTCAGTCTGTAGTGAATGCTATTAATTGTCTCTGAAAATGCCCTCATAGACACTCCCAGATATATGTCTCCTGAATGATTTTTGCTCCAGTCAAGTTGACATTGAGCACTAACCTTCACAGTCAGAAGTCCCTGTTCTACACTTAGGGATTGGATATGAATATTGAGAGTCAAGTAAGATGGCTTAGTTGGTAAAGGCTCCAGCCTGACAACCTGAGTTTGGGCCCATGTAGTGAAAGGAAGGAACCTACACTGGGATCTATACATATGCCAAGGCACATGTATATATATACATGTATACATGTGTACGTAATTATATATATGTGTGTGTGTGTGTGTGTGTATACATGTATACACATTACATGCATGTTCTGACAAATAAACATTTGACAAATAAATATTTGACAAATAAACATTCCAATTCCCATTTCAAAACTGTAAATAAATGGAAAAAAGTCATCCCATTTAATAATGCTTCTTGCATGCCGTACTTGATTTGGCTTTGACAACAGTCTAGTGAAGTAGTACTGTTAGAAGCATTCTAATCTAGATATGAAGAAAACATGCTTAAAGTTTTGCAGAATTGTCTCTGTATAGACACAGCTGGGAACTTGGGAGTGTAAGAACTAGGATCCATTGTCTCCACACTTTCAGCCTACTCTCTAGTCTCCACATACTACTGAGCATTGAACATACAAATGTTCAAGGCAGACCCTTGTAGAGTCAATGGGATGCTTTAATACACACAATTGTTTTGTTTTGGTTTTTGAAACAGAATCTCACTTTGTAACTTTGGCTGACCTTGAACTCACAAAGATTGACCTTCCTCTGCCTTCAGAATGATAGTATAAAAGGTGTGTAAAACCATGCCCTGCTACACACAAAGTTTAGTGAAATGTATTCTGTACCCAGGATATCATATCTGTCACTTCAAAGTCTTTGGCTCATGTATTATTAATAATATAATTATTAACTATTAATAATTCCCAAGTAATTTGTATTAAGTGACATTCTCTATTAATCCTCTAACATTTCCTTAATTAATTGCTACTTTATCTTTCTTTAACTTTTGATGATACTCTATTGATTTGCTCTTGCAAATTCTAATTCATTCTAACAACTAACATTCATTTGTACAGTTGACTTAAATCCTGTGCTACATTGGAAAAATTTTAAAGATACTAGATATTTTTTTCAAGCCTCTGAACTCTAGCTTCACTGTTTCCAGTGAATAATTATCTAGTTTTATTATTTTTTCATACTTACTTATGTTTATTAAACTCATCTCATTTAGTGTATATTATCATACTGTCTTCTATATGCCAGGCTTTATTTGAAACATACAAGAATCTGGTAATGCAAGAATTTTTATTATCCTATTCTGCAGGAAGGGATACTAAGTTATGAAGGGAAACACCAGCAATAAGAGTCAGCATTTGAGACTGGGCTGGCATGTTCTTGGCTGGCTCAGTGCACTAATGTTCTCCCCTGCTGGCTGGAGTATGAGACATTGGAAAGTGTGTATATTTGAAATTCCTGGAGAAGACGTAACAATCCACTTTTGAAGAGCTGGTAATGTCTAGGGAAGCAGAGAAGAACCAGCTCCATAATGTGGGAAAACAGAAACACATACTTTGTGAGAGTCAGTGGATGAAATCTGCTGAAAATGCAACTGTTCAGGAAAGATATTGTACGAGTATATCATTGTTTTAAAACAACTTTTGATCCCTAATTCTGTATCGAACCTAATTTTTACATTCTGCTTTCTCTAGCATTGTGTTACTTAACTCTCCCCATGCCCCACTACGGTTACAGTATTAAGGCAAAGATAAGGCCAAGAAGCAGAAGAATTTGTCCAGTAAGTTTGGGTTTCATTTCTCAGGTAGACATAGTGGTGAGTGGGGAAGTTATGTTCCAAATATTTTTCTAGAGAGACATCATCATAGATGCTTGCTGCCATGGCTCAGCAGCATGCAGCTGCTCTCCTAGTCTGCTTGTCCTAAGCTCCTCCAGTTCTAAGGAAGTCAGATGGGAGGCAGAATGTACTGGGAGGTAGGCTGGCTTCATAAGAACAGGGAGGCAGGCTGAGCTACACTGAAGGGACAGGCAGCCTGTGTCATCCAAGTCAAGCTTAGACAAACTGTTTTCAGTGAGAAATGTTAATACACCAGAACTCACCTCCCTTAGTTCATAAAGAAAATAAAATCCTGTTTCATTTAAATTTCAAAATTGTGCCCTATAGTCCTTTTGCTTCTTAGTGTTTGACCTTTATATAGTGGTACCATAACTATTCCATTTTTAAAGAAAAAAGTCAGAGGTATGTCAGAGAGAAGGAAAATGAAATTTTGCATTAGGTGAAATTTCTGCACAGATATTTCAGAAGGATTCATAATTCTGTGGCTGTGTACAAATGATCCATTTTGTTAATCTGAATTTCGAGGGTCATTAAAATTTTTTTCTTCTCTGTGGAGTAGTTTATTACTTAGAGAGAGGCAGAGAAGCCAGTTTAAAACCAAGTAAGGGAAGAAAGCTGACAAAAACATAAATTAGAGGAAGAACTTAATTTAAAAAGTGTCAAAAAGGATAGATAGTCTTAGTTCAATAATAAAGCCTGGTTCAAGAGCCTTCTATCTTTAAATAAAGCATTCAAGAACTCTATTACCTGTATACAACCAATCTTTGATTTCTAATCTAAGTCTAGTTTTGCTTCTTGTGATTAGCATACAAATGTGAAAAAAGAAAAAAAAGTGTTTACACGTGTGACGATTAGAACATGCCTTTGCTTTAATGTCAGTGGTCTGTCAGGCTGGAGGTAATGAAATGAATTGCTGCTTTGAAGGTTTCCCTGTGGTAAATTTTTTTCTGAAAATGACTCCTATCCATCTTTTTTTATTTTCACCCTAAGTTCATCATGCAAACTGAAAGCATATAAGCATATATTAGTTTTCAATGAGATAAAACACAGTAGCACATAACACCTGTACAGTCTGTGTAAACAGTGCTATGGTTTGTGTTGCTCTCCAATAGTGCCGTCCTCTCTTCCAGCCAGGGCTACGAAATGTGATGCTCTGGTCGGGAATAACAGGCTTCCCATAAGAGATACCATATGTTGAGGCATGTCTAGGTCTAGTGCCTGACTCCATGCATAAGAACTGAGGCTGAAGAATTGTGCCAGGAGTAAGTCTGTTGGAAGATACCACCTGTTCTATGTCCTATATGAAAACAGTACCCTAGTTACTTTTGTAGGAACAGAAACTATAAATTCTCTGATGATATTGTTAAGAAGGAACATATGTCAGCACCTGCCTACTAGCATTTCCTCTTAGTCTCCTCCAGAGTCTTTGAAGGCTCAGTACTCAGACGTGCATCCTCAGGTCTGAGCTATGCGAAGACTGCAAGTTGCTGGGGACTTTGTCCCATAAGAAAGGCCTTGCAGACACAGGGTAGATGGCAGCGTTTGTGGCTGCTGATGGATGGCCCCATTTACATCAAAGGCAGTTATTATGCAGCAAACCGCTCAGGCATCATTTGTTTCAGGGAGTTCAACCAGTCAATTTTTCAGTTCCTTTCTGGTTCAGGGTCAGAAGCAAATGAAAGATCTCAGGTTGTTTTCATATTAAGTCAGTGATGCTTTTCAACTTAATTATAGCAAATTTGTTTCAAGAGTGCCCTAGCTACAAACTACACCAAAATGTCCTTCCCTTGTGTTTCAGAGAGGCCACAAGGAAGTATTAACAAGGCTAGAGCCCAAAAGGCATTATATGTGAACCCAGCTTATCAGATAACTGGTACTGAAACCCACAAGGCAATTGAAGTTGTAAGCTGCTGAACCTAAGCAGGAAGAGGTATGCATGTGTGAAGATGCACATGGAAGGAAAGATACATGAAACTCCACATGAGGTTCAAATAGCACTTAAGTCTGGAGCCAAAGAATAATCTTCCCACTAAGAAACAGGTTTCAGATTCATCCCAGAAAAAAAAAAAAACCCTCCTCTTGGGGTATCCTCCAGTGCCTACTAGCTCTTGTGCAATGAATTACAAATGTACACTATTTGTAAATTGTATATTATTTAATCAGTAGAATAACCACAGGAGGAAAACATTCTGCCTGCTTATCAGTCAGGAAACTGAGCATTCACCCAAATTAATTAAATTTCCTGGACAAATTAAGACAGGAAAATACAACAAAAAGAGGACATGGGACTTACATTCCATATAAAGAGGTCTGCAAGAGTCATATTCTGGATGGAGAAATGAGCAGGCAAAGCTATGAGTATTATGTGGGATGCTGACTTATGGACAGAAACAGGACAAGGATACTCAACTTTTATAATTGGGCTAGGACCAGAAGAAAGCCAGTTCACCTGAAACTGCAGGGTAAGGACATCCTAACACTCACTAAGCATATTTTTCTAAGTCACCCATCACAATGCCACATGCTGTGTGTTTGCCAAATCAATCTGGCTTCTTTCCCTTCTCTTTCTGTGGTGGTTAGAATGAGAAGAAGGAGGCTCATATATTTGAATGTTTGAGTTGTAGTTAATAAACTATTTAAAAAGGGATTGTCCTGCTGAAGGAGGTGTATTATTTGGGATAGGCTTTGAGTTTTCAAAAGCCCCTGCCAGACCCCCTCTCTTTCTCTGCCTTTTACCTGCAGATTAGGATATAACTGTTCCAGTGCCATGCTTGCCTGTTTGCTGCCATACTCTCATGGCATCATGGTTATGAACTAACCCTCTAAAACTGTAACAAGCTCCAAATTGAATGCTTTCTATTAAAGTTTTTTTTGGTTGTGGTGTCTCTTCACATGTACAGAACTGTAGCCATGATACTTCCTTTTAGATCTGCCAATGGACCAGATCTGATCCATACATGAAATCGGGGCTCCTGTATCACTCAGTACCCTTGTCCCTTGGCAGCTCCTTAACATCTCTTTTTAAAAGTCATAAAATAAAAACCCAAAACAATTCATAATGTTGCATAATGAGGCTTCTGCTCCAAAACATATTAGGGAAATCTGTTTAGACATTTCAACATCTGTACACATAGAATTTAAGGTACAGAAGAAAAGCACATAATTGCTAGGTTCTATTAAATTCCAGTGTTCTATAGTAAGGGTTGAAACTGTCATAGGACAATATTTAATTTGCTGAGTTTTATGTGCCTATTTGTTCATAGAAGAGAAGCCAGAATAACTTCATCATACACATATCTCATATCTGAGACTTTCATCCCTTATTTGAAAGGAGGAGATTGAATTGATTGACAGCCTAATTTCTAAACATTAGTGTTTGGGTATTACAAAACCAAGGCTTTGTGTTTGTTTGTTTGTTTGTGGAATGAGTAATTGTAGATGAGTCCCATCATTTAAAAACATTCAATTGTAAATCTGAATAAAATAAAAAACAATTAAACTCAATAGACACACAATGGAATTAAATGCCTTCTTCATATTCCCAGGAATCACTGAAGGGATTGCTGAGCCAAGACTTCCTTATAGAATGGTGTAACATATTAGTAGCTTATTCATTCTGTTAATAATATTAGATAGCCCAAGGTGTGAAGATTTTGTTTGATAGGCACACACCTGAAGCTATTTAGATGAAATATTTTTCAGTGCCACTATATCTCTGAGCAGATATTTTACATACAGACATATATTTAATCAAACATTTCTTATGATATACACACATGGAAACAATATAACTGTTCTGTTTCTCTTAGCTGTCCTATGAGGAAGCACTGTCTGGCATCCAAACACCAGCAACTCTAACATCTCTACAGCTCTGGCATAGGTAAAGTGACAATGTTGTTAAAGCATATAAATCGGTAGTTCTTAGGCACTACTCAGAAATAGAAGTTTTGTTTTGTTTTGTGTTTAGTAGTAATGCATGGGGCACCAAGTGGTATCACTGGGCTTGTTTCTAGGTTCCATAGTTAAAGGTTTTTTTTCCGACAAAGAGTTAATAACAACTTTAGAAATTTTCATTAAGATTTATGTGTATTTTCATCCTTTGTATGAATACTTTATAAAAAAAATGGATAACAGATCTGATAAATTTTCTAGAATGTGAGAATTTGAAAGGAGACATAGTAAAACTTTTCTGAACACAAAAATGAAAACAGGAAGACATTTTTGGAAAAGAAGAAAGAACAGTTGCAGGGCTTACAGTGGTTAGATGTACTTGGATTGTAATTAGTATAAAGTCCTCACTAACTGATCACGTTATTAAATTGGTTCCAGATAGAAATATAACATTAATATTCTACCTAATTTCTAATAGCCTACAACTTTTTAAATAAATGGTTAAGCTAAAGTAGTGTGATATTTTTCTTCCCTTTGTAAACAAACAATAATGAAAAGGATTTTTAGCAACCACCCAACATCTTAACATGAGGTGCCTTTCTCCAGCACCTTGCCATGACTCTGGGAATTGAGTAAAGCAGATGTGAGCTAGCACATGTAACCTGTGTCCTGGGGACAAAGGTATCTGGCAAAATATAGGAATTTTATTCCACATTTAGATGTTCAGTAGGTATTCATCACTGATGATGGAGAATGGGGTACTGCATAAGGTTGAACAAACTCTATGACCATACTGTGGTGGGAAAATAGACACATACAGGTAACAGTGAGTACTGTGGTGAAGTCAGCTAGTATATATAGAGAAATGGAGCACAGGGCTTTCCTAAAGGCCATCCTACAAACTAATGATGGACAGATAGCACTCACTAGGAACCAGAAGATCTACAGCTCAGTGTTCATATGAAGCTAATACACTCACTGAGACTAGAACCAGGTAGTATAAGCACAGATAAAATGGTTGTATTAATTACTTCTTCTGTTGTAGTGATGATCAAAGGAACTTATGAAAGAAAGTTTATTTGAGCTTATGGTTTCAGAATTTTAGAGCCAATGGTGGTAGGGAAAGCATGGCGACAAGGACAGGAAGCTCCGAGTTCACATCTTGAACCAAAGCACAAAGCAGAGAGAGCAAACTGGAAATGATGTAAGTCTTGAAACTCTCAAAGCTTATCTCTAGTAACACACTTCCTCTAACAAGGCCATACCTCCTAAACCTCCCTGAAACAGTGCCACCCACAGTAGACCAAGTGTTCAAATACAAACCACTATATGTTATGAAGAGATTATGGAGAAAACTGGGAAATTCTGTCTTGAGAACTGGCTCTGTCTCTTTGAAATGAAGCCATGGAGGTCATGAATGTCAGATGCTATAGAACAAACACTTCCTAAATCTGGGTTCTATGGAATAAGGGAAGAGGACTACGTTCTGGGGTTACAGAGAGTTTTCCATAGCAGGTGCTGGTGATCCAGCTAGCCTATAAGATCAAAATTCTGCCTTGATGTAGTTTCCTCACTAAAATGATAATTAAGGTTGCAATTAAAGTTGCTTGAAACACTTATGATACATATTTAGTTCTGTGCTTATAAATTTTATAATAAAATATTGATAAAAATAGCCTAAAGAGGATGGAGATATATCTCAGTGGCACTCTGTGTAATATATTGTTTGTTTAGTATGTGTCAGGAACTGAATTCCATTCTCAGTAATGGCGCACACGTGTCTGTGTGTGTGTGTATTGTTTCTCTATGTATGTATTTGCATGTGTGTATGTAAATATACAGTGTATATATGCATTTTCATATCATGTATGCATTTTTGACATCATACATGTGTGCATGTATAGTATTTACATACATAGTCTTTTTCATATATTGATCCTTTGAAAAAGATTGTTAATTTGCCCTAATTATTCAGTGTAAATAATTACACTAAAGTACTTCTCTATAGAAGGCAGTACATCTCTACAGACTGGAGTTGAGAACTGAGGACTTCAAAGCCCTGTTGCCTGCCTGTCCCTGCCTTGCCTATCTCCTCAACATTTCCTCACCCTATTTAGTCATGTTTCCATCTCATACTTCTTAGACTCTTTTTAGGCCAATATTTATATTAGGCCTTGGATGTTGTTAGAGGGTTAATTGTGACATTCTTTATGCTCCTAAAGTTCACAAAGAAATCAATGGCCTTCATAGACAATTCAGAATGACTATCTGGATTTATTATCATCTAGAGCCTTCCTAATCAACCTTTCCCCTATTACCTACCTCCTCTTGGTCTTCTCTGCCACCTCATTCCTCAACATCTTACCTGTGGATTTCACAGATGTGACCAGGGATGCCTTGTTATTAACTAAATGACAAAAGCAAGGGACTTCTACTCAGGGCAATTCTAGAAGGTACAATGTGTGATGCAAGAGATGGAGTAAGAATTCAATGACTATAGCAATGTCTAGTGGGCAGCAAACTTCAGCCATGCCTCTGAGCTTCAGCAGCTAGCATGGAGGCAGAAAAGTTCCCAAGTGTTTATATAACATGCTTAAGTTTACAATTTGACTTGTATTTTTTGTCTCTTTGAGCCCTTGATGTGAAAGAGTTGGTAGTCTCTCTATTCCCACTGCAGTCACTGCCAAAGCAATGTCTACAAAGCCTATAGCCTACAGCCTACTTGGTCTCCAGGTGACAAAGTTATTGCTGACAGTTGCCTGCTCTAGTACACACTGGGCTTCACCTAGGTCTCTGGGTCTTTGTTTACTCAGAGCTAATATTATAATATTTATCTGAGCTAAATATTATAAAATGTGTGTGTGTGTGTGTGTGAGTGTGTGTGTGTGTGTGTGTTAACTTGTAATAGACCTTTTGCCTACTAATTCAAAGAAATGCAACATTTTAAAGAAAATACTTCCTGGAAGATAAGGACATGGCTGAATAGTTAAGAGTACAGGCTGCTCTTATGAAGGATATGGGTTCTACACCCAGCACCCCAAAGAGTGTTCACAACCCTCTGTAACTCCAGTTCCAGGAGAGCTAACACCCTTTTCTGGCCTCTGTGGGCATGTATACATATTGTACACACACATATACAGGCAAAATCCCCATCTACATAAGATGACAAATAAATCTCAAAAATAAAATAATAAAGTGGTCTTGGTTCAGCTATTATGTTGCATTAGTAGAAAGACTTCATTTTAGTCTTTCCTGGAGTCCCATCCCATCCTTGGAAGGTTGTACAGTGCCAAGATTTGGGTGTTATCTGTTTATAAATGCCATTGAGTGCTTGTGGTTCCATTTCCTTTCATCAGGATACCTCCCTTTTCTTTCTCTTGCAGGAGAGATTCTCATAAGGGGTTGAGCAACAGGTGCTGGTGCATTTTAACTGAAAACATCCTTTTGGAATCACAAAAGTTTAGTTTCAGTCAGTGGTGTGGTAGCCTGGCTGCTGTGTACCTCAGGCAGCATATCATGGCAGGGTACGTGGAAAATAAAACATTACAAAAGGAGAGTACCACCTCCTTACAAAAGGTGCTCTACCACCCCCCCCCATGAGCCAAGATCTTCTGGGCCTGACCTTTTGGGGTCTCTAACACCTCCAGCAGTATTAACCTCAGAACTTGTCTCTGTCTTTTTCCGAAGTAGAGCTCCTTGTTGCTTTTCCTTGGAGTTATTCTCTTCTCTCAGCTTCTCTTCTAGTCCTTGTGTCTCCTGCATATAAGGAAACTGTTTTCCTTATGGCCAACAGTGATGTCAGTGTGCTGCTTCCCATGGCCAAGTCTTAGACAGTCCTTGATACATCATCAGGATTTGTTTTGGTTCCTCTTACATAGAGGATTATAGTTATTCTCTGACTTCTAGAAATGTCTCCCTCCTTTGCTTGCTTTCTTTCTTGCTCCCTTCCTTTCCTTCCTGATTTTTGCATTTGTTGTTTGTTTTGTCATTTAAAATCCCCCAGTGTCTTCCTGTGTCACTGCCTGTTCCTTCCTAGTTTTCCTTGCTCATTCTTGTCACTCTTCTGACTTACTGGCAATGAGGTATCCTACCTTACATCTTGTAACCAGACTAACAACTTTAAATACCAGCAAGAAATTCCCCATCTTCTCATTTACATACCCTCTTCACTCATCTCTAATGTTATATGCATGCTTTTTTTTGTTGTTTTTGTACAGAATGTTTAGTAGTCATATTCACCATTGCCATCTCTTATCCTCAAGACACTCCTGCTTGATTCTCTTCTATCCATCTCTTCCCCTTCCCATCTGTGTGTGTGTGTTTGTGTGTGTACAAGTATGTGTGCATGTATGTGTATACACGTGTGTGCATGCGTGCATACATGTGTGTGGGTCTTCATGTATGTGCATGTGTATGTGTTTGCACTTGTGTACACAGGTCTTGTATTTCTATATGTTCCTGACTGTAATGGCCATGTTATATCCAGAACACAGCATTTAATAGCACTTTTCTCCATCTTTCAGCTTACAGTCTGTTCCCTGGTGGTCTCCGAACTTTGGAATGCCTAATATAGATGTCTCAGTTAGGAATGAGCACTTACTCAAAGCATTTTGACCATAGAATCTACATTAATTATTCCTCTCTTTAAGGAAAAAAAAAGTTTCTCTGACCCAGTCTGAGAGCAATATTAGTCTATTTGTGCTTCTGGCCCTGAATATTTTTCAGTTCTGAATGTTTTCCTAAAATTTTCATTATTTTAGTTTTCTTTAGTCTACTAAACAGAATTTCATTATTTATAGTACCATATCTTCAGTATCCTTTCATCAAATGGTAAACATTTCATGGATATTTTCATTTCCTAGTTATTTTGAAAAGAACAGCAATGAACATGGATGTACTGGTGCCCCTGTTATATACTGTAGAGTCCTGTGGAGAGAATGTCCACAAGTGGTATAGTTTGGCCATATGGTAGTTCTATTTTTAACTTTTTGAGAACCTCCACATTGATTTCCTTAGTGGTTGCCCCAGTTTTCACTCCTACCAACCGTGAATATGTATTTGCCCTACATCCTTGTTAGCAATTGTTTTCTTTTTATATATATATTTTTGTTAGTGCCATTTTGACTTGGATGAGATGGAATTTCCAAGTAGATTTAATTTGCATTTTCATAATGGCTAGGTATTGTAAATATTTTAAAAAATGTTTTTTAGTCAATTTTCCTTTTGTTGAATACTCTCTGATTAGATCCATTGCTTATTTATTATAAATTCATTTATAACATTTAATTTTGTGATATTAGTCCTATATCATATGTATCACTGGCAAGTTTTCTCTTCTGTTATTTAAGAGGCTTCTTTACTATAGTGGCGTCTTCCTGTGCTTTCCTATTGATTTTATGAGATCCTATTTGTCAGTGGTTCACCATATTTCAGAAGCAACTGGTCTCATTAAAAGTCCCTTAATTATTCCTATATTTTGAAATGTACTCCCTATCTTTTTCTTTAGACATTTCAGAATTTCTGGTTTTACCTTGAGGATCCTTTGATCCTTACAAGGAGTTAATCCTTGTAAGGGGTGAGAAATAAGGGTCAAATTTCACTTTACTCAATGTACACATCTGCTTTCTCCAGCATCATCAGTGTTCAAGGTGTTGAAGCTATGTGGACTCCTAGCTGTTGGTACTCTAATCCATTGGTCTCTGTGCACTTTTATATGTGAGCACCATGCTGTTACTATGTCTGTGGTGTAATGTGAAGTCAAATGTGGTGAACTTCTGGCTGTGTTTTCTATATTTAACATTACTTTAGCAATCTGTGGTCTTTGAATGATTTAGAGAGTAGTTTTTCTATTTCTGTGATTAACTGTGTTGCTTTTTGACTGAGATATTCTCTGGCCACAGTTGATTCCTGAATGGCATCTATCAGCTGAATGGAAATCTACTAGGACAGATATACACTAGGGACAGAAGATAAATTTAAGAAGCTTGTGGGAAAACCTTTCTCTTGAAATTTTGGGCCTATGGACTGGGAATTGGGAACATGGAAAGAAGTTCCAAGACCAGGGGAAGGAAAGAGACCAGCTTCAAGGCTATGTAGTAGGTGGTAAAGTTTAAGCTGATGACTCACTGCAATACTTATCTGGAGCCCATTTGACCTTGTCAAGCTGACCCTAAAGCTTGCATAAATTTTTCAAAATTTACAAAAAGAGATAAAAGTTTTAAATATATTAGTCTAGCCAGTGTTTTAGCTCTGAGAGGAAAGGTATCCTGACAGTTGGGAGCCAAGGAATACAATAAAGTCATACCTAACAAAAAACATCATACAAGAGATTTATTGGGAAATATACAAGAGGGTGGCTGCCTCTCCACAGGAGAGAATCTGCAAAGAACCGAGCAGAAGGCAGGCTAATATAGGGTTTCTTGGTTGGTGGGTAGAACTTTTCAAGTGATCTGGGAATAGTGGAATTTTCTGACCTGAACTTGGGGCAAGCTCAGGAATTGGTGGAATTGTGTGGCCTGATCTTGGGCATTCTTTTTTCTGTAGGGTAGAGATTAGCCACCTGTGTCTTGAGGGACTAGAGTGGCCATTAGAGTGGTCTGTGGAGGAGGAGGCAGGGCATACCTTGAGGGGCTTGGCCCAGCTACCAAAGTAGCCTGTGTGTCTGCATGTGGTTACTGCATCTCAAGGCGCTTCCATTCCATTCCTTTTTGTTTACTATTGGTAAATATCAGGGGTCAGGAAAGGGGGACAATGTTTTCATTACACTACTTACTGCTGAATTGGTGGTTGGAAGTTTTGGAGCAAGCTGGAACTTCACTGTCAGGGTATATTTGTGAGTTACAGGGCTCTCAGTCTGTAGATAGGGGCTGGTAATCCTGCAGTAGTAACTGATTAAGTCTGGTTAGAAATCTTTTGGATCTGTTGTTGAAGAAATCAAAACAAGGAGTTTCTAAGGCAGAGTGCAACAAGTAGGATTAAGAAAAAAGTGAGAAGGTAGGTTAAGAAGTATTGTATCGATCAACAACCCAAACCCCACTCCTTCAGAATACCACTTCCCTTCTGTCCTGTGCCTGGTCCTTTTGGCTGTGGCAGACACCTAGCTGGTCTGCTCCCATGGAGATACCTTTTCCTGAGCCATCCTAGAGGAGCCACTGCATGCAGAACAGCAGACAACATACCCTGAGCCATTTTATAGGAGTCACTCCACTCAGACCAGTGAACACCTAGTTGGTCTGCTCCTTTGAAGACACCATGTCATAAACCATCCTAGAGGAACCACTGAACTCAGAGCAGCAGGATTTGAGGATCCCAGAGGCGGCCTGAGTCCCAGGAGTTCTTCCACTCAGGAGCTTAGGATCACAGGACCACAGAGACATCTGGACTCTGAGGAATCCTGACATAAGCAAGATAACTGGAAAGACAGACTCCAGTCAGACACAGTGAACACAGGTAACACTAGAGTTAATCAGATGGCTAAAGGCAAACACAAGAACACAAGCAAAAGAAACCAAAGTTTCTTGGCATCATCAGAACCCAGTTCTCCCACCATAGCAAGCCCTGGACATGCCATCACACAGGAAAAGCAGGATTCAGAATTAAAATCACTTCTCATGATGACAATAGAGGATTTTAAGAAAGACATAAGTAACTCCCTTAAAGAAGTACAGGAGAACAAAGGTAAACAGGTAGAAGCCCTTAAAGAGGAACCACAAAAATCCCTTAAAGAATTGGAAGAAAACACAACAAAAGAGGTGAAGGAATTGAACAAAACCATCCATGATCTAAAAATGGAAATAGAAACAATAAAGAAATCTCAAAGGGAGACTACCCTGGAGATAGAAAGCGTAGGAAAAAGACCAGGAGTCATAGACACAAGCATCACCAACAGAATACAAGAGATAGAAGAGAGAATCTCATGTGTAGAAGATACCATGGAAAACATTGACACAACTGTCAAAGAAAATGCAAAATGTAAAAAGCTCCTAACCCAAAACATCCAGGAAATCAGGCCTCAATGAGAAGACCAAACCTAAGGATAATAGGTATAGATGAGAATGAAGATCCCAACTTAAAGGGCCAGTAAATATCTTCAACAAAATTATAGAGGAAAACTTCCCTAACCTAAAGAACGAGATGCCCATAAACATTCAAGAAGCCTACAGAACTCCAAACAAACTTGACCAGAAAAGAAATACCTCTTGTCACATAATAATCAAAATATCAAATGCACAAAACAAAGAAAGAATACTAAAAGCAGTAAGGGGGAAAAGTCAAATAACATACAAAAGCAGACCTATAAGAATTATACCAGATTTCTCACCAGAGACTATAAAAGCCATACGATCCTGGAACGATATCATACAGACCCTAAGAGAACACAAATGCCAGCCCAGACTACTATACCCAGCAAAGATCTCAATCACTATAGGTGGAGAAACCGAGGTATTACATGACAAAACCAAATTTGCACAATATCTTCCTTCAAACACAGCACTTCAAAGGATATTCGATGGAAAATGCCAACACAAGGAAGGAAACTACAACCTAGAAAAAGCAAGGAAGTAATCTTCCAGCAACCCCAAAAGAAGATAGCTATACAAACATAATTCCACCTCTAATAACAAAAATAACAGGAAGCAACAATCATTTTCCTTAATATCTCTTAACATCAATGGACTCAATTCTCAAATAAAAAGACATAGACTATCAGACTGGATAAATAAACAGGACCCAGAATTTTGCTGCAGACAGGAAATGCACCTCAGTGACAAAGACAGACACTACCTCAGACTAAAAGGTTGGAAAACAATTTTCCAAGCAAATGGTCCCAAGAAACAAGCTGGAGTAGCCATTCTAATATTAAATAAAATCGACTTTCAACCAAAAGTAATCAAAAAAGATAAGGAAGGACACTTCATACTCATCAAAGAAAAAATCTACCAAGATGAACTCTCAATTCTGACCATCTATGATCCAAATGCAAGGGCACCTACATACATAAAAGAAACTTTACTAAAGCTCAAAACACACATTGCACCTCACACAATAATAGTGGGGGATTTTACCATGCCACTCTCAGCAATGGACAGATCATGGAAACAGAAACTAAACAGAGCCACATTGGAATTAACAGAAGTTATGAACCAAATGAATTTAACAGATATCTATAGAACATTTCATCCTAAAACAAAAGAATATACCTTTTTCTCAGCACCTCATGGTACCTTCTCCAAAGTAGACCATATAATTGGTCACAAAACAGGCCTCAAAAGATACAAAAAGATTGAAATAATCCCTTACATCCTATCAGATCACCATGGACTAAGGCTGGTCTTTAATGATGACAAAACCAATGGAAAGCCCACATCCATGTGGAAACTGAATAACACTCTACTCAATGATGACTTGGTCAAGGAAGAAATAAGAAAGAAATTAAAGAATTTTTAGAATTTAATGAAAATGAGGAAACACCATACCAAAACTTGTGGAACTCCATGAAAGCAGTGGTAAAAGGAAAACTCATAGCTCTAAGTGCCTACAAAAAGAAACTGGATAGAGCATACACAAGCAACTTGACAGCACACCTGAAAGCTCTAGAACAAAAAGAAGCAAATACACCCAAGAGGAGTAGATGTCAGGAAATAATCAAACTCAGGGATAAAGTCAACCAAGTAGAAACACAAAGAACTATACAAAATCTCAACAAAACCAGGAGTTGGTTCTTTGAGAAAATCAACAAGATAGATAAACCCTTAGCCAGATTAAGCAGAGGGCACAGAGACAATATCCAAATTAATAAAATCAGAACTGAAAAGGGAGACATAACAACAGAAACTGAGGAAATTCAAAAAAGCATCAGATCCTACTACAAAGACCTATACTCAAAAGAAAAAAATGGAAAATCTGGATGAAATGGACAATTTTCTAGAGAGATACCAGGTACCTAAGTTAAATCAGGAGCAAATAAACCATCTAAACAGTCCCATAACCTGTAAAGAAATAGCAGCAGTCATTAAAAGTCTCCCCACCAAAAAAAGCTCAGGATCAGATGGTTTTAGTGCAGAATTCTATCAGACCTTCAAGGAAGACCTAATACCAATTCTCTTCAAACTATTCCACACAATAGAAATGGAAGGAACACTACCCAATTCGTTCTATGAAGCTACAATCACACTCATGCCTAAACCTCACAAAGACCCAACAAAGAAAGAGAACTTCAGACCAATCTCCCTTATGGATATCGATGCAAAAATACTCAATAAAATTCTAGCAAACCGAATCCAAGAACACATCAAAACAATCATCCATCATGATCAAGTGGGCTTTATCCCAGGAATGCAGGAATGGTTCAATATTTGGAAATCCATCAACATAATCCACTATATAAACAAACTCAAAGGAAAAAACCACATGATCATGTCACTAGATGCTGACAAAGCACTTGACAAAATTCAACATCCCTTCATGCTAAAAGTCATGGAAAGATCAGGAAGGAATTCAAGGCCCATACCTAAACATAGTAAAAGCAATATACAGCAAACCAGTAGCCAACATCAAACTAAATGGAGAGAAACTTGAATCTCACTAAGATCAGGGACTAGACAAGACTGCCTACTCTCTCCCTACCTATTCAATATAGTATTGGAATTTCTAAGAAGAGCAATTAGACAACAAAAAGAAGTCAAAGGGATACAAATAGGAAAGGAAGAAGTCAAAATCTCACTATTTGCAGATGATATGATAGTATACTTAAGTGACCCCAAAACTTAAACCAGAGAACTTCTAAACCTGATAAACAACTTCAGCAAAGTGGCTGGTTATAAAATTGACTCAAACAAATCAGTAGCCTTTCTCTATGTGAAAGATAAACATGCTGAAAAAGAAATTAGGGAAATGACACCCTTCACAATAATCACAAATAATATAAAATACTTTGTTGTGAATCTAACCAAGCAAGTAAAATCTGTTTGACAAGAACTTCAAGTCTCTGAAGAAAGAAATTGAAGATCTCAGAAGGTGAAAGTATCTTCCATGCTCATGGATTGGCAGAATTAATATAGTAAAAATGGTTATCTTGCGAAAACCAATCTACAGATTCAATGCAATCCCCATTAAAATTTCAACCCAATTCTTCACAGAGTTAGAAAGAGAAATTCTCAAATTCATTTTGAATAACAATAAACCCAGGGTAGTGAAAAACATTCTCAACAATTAAAGAACTTCTGGAGGAATCACCATCCCTGACCTCAAGCTGTCCTACAGAAGAATAGTGATAAAAACTGCATGGTATTGGTACAGAGACAAGCAGGAAGATCAATGGAATAGAATTGAAGACCCAGAAATGAACACACACTCCTATGGTCACTTGATCTTTGACAAAGGAACTAAAACTTTCCGTTGGAAAAAGGACAGCATTTTCAACAAATGGTGCTGGTTCAACTGGAGGACAACATGTAGAAGAATGCAAATCGATCCATTCTTACATCCTTATACAAAAGTGAAGTCCAAGTGGATAAAGGACCTCCACATAAAACCAGATACACTGAAACTAATAGAAGAGAAGGTGGGGGAGACCCTCGAATATCTAGTCACAGGGGAAAAGTTCCTGAACAGAACTCCAATGGCTTATGCTCTAAGATCAAGAATTGACAAATGGGACTTCATTAAATTTCAAAGTTTTCTTAAGTCAAAGGACACTGTCAATAGGACAAAACAGCAACCAACAGATTGGGAAAAGAACTTTACCAATCCCACATCTGATAGAGGACTAATATCCAATATATACAAAGAACTCAAGAAATTAGATTCCAGACAACCAAATAACCCTATTTAAAAATAGATTATAGAGCTAAACAAAGAATTCTCAACTGAGGAACTCGAATGGCCAAGAAGCACCTAAAGAAATGTTCAGCATCCTTAGTAATCAGGGAAATGCAAATCAAAACAACCCTGAGATTCCACCTCACACCAGTCAGAATTGCTAAGATCAAAAACTCAGGTGATAGTATATGCTGGCAAGGATGTGGAGAAAGAGGGACACTCCTCCATTGTTGGTGTGATTGCAAGATGGTGCAACCACTCTGGAAATCAGTCTGGTGGTTCCTCAGGAAATTGAACATAGCATTACCTGAGGACCCAGCTATACCACTCCTGGGCATATACTCAGAAGATGCTCCAACATATAATCAGGACATATGCTCTACTATATTCATAGCAGCCTTATTTATAATAGCTAGAAGCTGGAAAGAACCCAGATGTCCTTCAACAGAGGGATGTATACAAAAAATGTGGTACATTTACACAATGGAGTATTACTCAGTTATTAAAAACAATGAATTAAAGAAATTCTTAGGTAAATGGATGGAACTAGAAAATATCCTCCTGAGTGAGGTAACCCAATCACAAAAGAACACACATGGTATGCACTCACTGATTATTGGATATTAGCCCAGGAGCTTGAAATACCCAAGATTCAACTCACAGACCACATAAAGCTGGTGAAGAATGAAGACCAAGTGTGGGTGCTTCAGTCCTTCTTAGAAGAAGTAACAAAATACTCAAGGGAGCAAATATGGAAACAACGTGTGGAACAGAAACTGAAGGAGGGGCTAACTGGAGACCATTCCACCTGGGTATCCATTCTATGTATAGTCACCAAAGTTAGACTCTGATGTGGATGTCAGGAAGTACATGCTGACAGGAGCCTGATATAGCTGTCTCCTTAGAGGTCTGCAAGTGTCTGACATATTCAGAGGCAGATGCTCACAGCTAACCATTGAACTGATCATGGGGTTCCCAATGGAGGTGTTAGAGTGAAGACTGAAGGAGTTGAAAGTGTTTGTGACACCACGAGAAGAGCAACAATACCAACCAACCAGAGCCCCCAGGGTCTAAACCACCAGCCTGGGAGCACTTAGGGAGAGACCCATGGCTCCAGCTGTATATGCAAGGGAGGATGGTCCTGTCAGATATAGGTAGGAGAAGAGATCCTTGGTCCCATGAAGGCTGAACACCCCATATGTAGGGAAATTTGAGGGTGAGGTAGTGGGAGTTGGGGGGGGTGTATGTGGGGACACATCCTCATAGAAGCAGGAGGAGGGGCGATGGGATAGGGGGTCCTGGGCTGGAGGGGGAGGAGAAATGGGGCATGGGGACAACATCTGAAAAGTAAATAAAATATCCAATAAACAAAATTTAAAACAAAAAAAATTAGTGCAGTATCCAATTCCAAATAGAATTTTCAATGATACATTGGCCAGAGACATTCTGCTGTATCTTACTTTTTGGAGATCCATTTGGAGTTGTCAGATCTTTTGTTTTATTTTACGTGACTGGTTGACATAAAAGCAACATTTTTCTCTGAGGAAAAGACAAAGGATCTTCAGTTGTTAGTAAATCTTTACTGATTTTGTAGTATCACGGCAGCCATTGAGTCTATGTGGCCCTGAAGAGTAAGAATGGTCTGAGCCACTCTTTGGAGATTCTGGATGAACTTAGAGGAAAACTAATGGCAAATATATAGGGAAATATTCAGTCCTATGCCAGTGGTATACCCAGGACTGTGAGAAAGGGTAGGACCTAAACTGTTCATTTGTCATTCCATGCTGCTGTAATCTTGTGATGAGAACCAGCAAGCGTTCTTTGCCAGGTACCACTTGTAGTTTTGGAAACAGTAATACCAAGGGTACAAATCCCAGACCACCTCATGTGTAAGTAGTAGTAAATTTGAGTGCTGCAGAAAATTGAGACATTGTTTGTGTTGGGACATAGGGGCTGGATGGAAGTACTAAGGTTTGAATCTAGTATGCCCACAAAATATGTTCCTGAGGAAATAAAACTGTCTGTTGTGTTGAAGAGAGAAGGGAGAGAAAGGGGGTATTAATTTGGCTTAAGAGCCGTTAACAAGCAGTGAAGTAAGAGAGTCTAATAAGCCAATGAGCAAGGCTACAATTGATGGTCCTGAGTTTGACCTAGCAGGGACATATAACCATCATTCTCTAAAGCAGTCAGACAGAGCATTAACAGTTGGTACTCAGAGATTAAGTTCTGAAATGAGATGATGTGGCAGAGAGGTGGAATCAATATCATCTAAAAGAGATGATGCTAGGAATATAAGAACCATTGAAAAGTGTTAGACCATTTCTATATCTTAGGATTGAGAAAATGGGTGTGTTCCCTCTGTATTTTGATTGTGCCAGATGGGAGGCTATGATAAATGGTATTGTAAAGGTTACCCATCACCCCCATCTCCTATCCGGGGTTCCATGGGTCCTTAAATTGGATATAAAGGATTCCACATTCTACATAAAAGGTAGAATTCTTCCTGAATATGCATTATGTTGCCTAAGGGACCAATAAGGACAGCTTTCATAAATTTCTGGCCAATCTCAATAGTAATCTCAAGTTTTGTCATAGAAATTTTTGATCAAAGATATCTTTGGATCATTTGTTTGTACAGTGGCAGAAGTTGCCACCATTGAAAATCAAGCATATCAATTTTGGCTGTTGAACTGTACTGAGACCAAGGTTTTTGTAATAACAGTGAGACTTTAATAAATGTGAGTCTGTGGAGTTAGAGAAAAAGGGTTGTTAAACACACTCTACTGAAGGACGTTTTATAATCTCCCAAGTGGAAGCTAAGATGCAAGAAAGAAGCCCAAGAGGGCCTAGAGAATCTGTGATACTTCAAGAGGGAGCTAAGAGACAGGAGGGCAAGGTCACAGGGCTGAATAGATGTGGGCTGTCCTGGAACCCCTAGGGAAGGACAGTCTAGGTAAATTGTGTAGAAAGGTGAGTGACCACATTGGTCTAAGTAAAGGCAAAGATGTTTTGTGACTGGGAATGCAGAGGAATAGGGAAAAATGGCATCCTTGAGATCTATCTGGAAAGAGAAATGAGAGGTCTTTGAGGAGTGAAGCGGAACCACTGATGAGCTGCTAAGTTGGAGGTCTTACGACACATAATAGGTTCCATTGGGTGTTCTAATCACAAATATGGGAGTGTTAAAGCAGGAGTGGGGTATAGATTCTTTCTTAAGAGGTGAGGATTTAGAGGCTTAAGTCCTCTGAGGCTGGGAAGAAAGAGTGGGTATTGAGCCTGGGTGATATACTTGGTGGGGAAATGGCTGGCAAAACTGAGGTCAAGCAGATGGGAAGGACAAAAGAAATAAGAGATACCCAGTTTGGCTAGAAGGTCCCTTCCTAGCTAGGGGATGTCACGGTTTGGTACTACTAGGAAAGAATGAGTAAAGGGGTACTACTAAAAATACAACTAAGTGGTGGGACTTTGTGCGGTTGGTAAGGCCCATCTCGACTGGCATTTCTGTTGCTGAAAGAGACAGTATGAGTATAGCAACTCTTATAAAGGAAAAGATTTAATTGGAGGGGATGTGGCTTAGAGTTCAGAGGTTTAATTTACTGTCATCCTGGCAGGAAACATGGAAGTATGTAGTCAGACTTGGTGCTAGAGAAGGAGCTGAGAGTTCTTCATCTTGATAAGCAGGCAGCAAGAAGAGAGAGTGATACTAGGCCTAGCTTGAGCTTCTGAAACCTCAAAGCCAACCCCCAGTAACGTACTTCTTCCACCAAGGCCTTACCTACTCCAACAAGGCCATACTCTCTGATAGTGCCATGCAATATGGGACTTGGGAGCCATTTTCATGAAAAAACCACCACACCAACAACTGAGGAATGAGAAAGGGTGGGTATTGAACCTGGGTGATGCACTTGGTAAGGGAATGGCTGGCATGACTGAGGTCAAACAAGATAGGTAGTTCCCCAAAACTGTCAAGACTGAACAGGTGGCCTGAGTGTCCAGAAGGAAGGAGAAGGAATGTCCTAATACTATGACAACAACCTGAGGCTCCCTGTCAGAGATGGTGGTGGTTAGGCTGAGAGAGCCTAGATTCCCTCAATTGTTCATTCCCAGACCTAGGAGGTTGGCTGGAGGGCAATCTGGGCCTGATGTCTCCATGTTGTATGAGACATGGGAGTAGTAAACGGACCAACATCCACCTTGATTGCACCTTGGCTCTGGCTGGTGGAGTTTACAGGAGTTTGGGTATACTGGGCCGAGTGACCCTCCTAACCACATTTGCAACAGGAACCTAGAAGTTCTCGGGCTTTGGGAGCCTGGGAAGCTACTATGGCTGGCTGAAAGGCCTTAGTCAGCATTAGGTAATTTTGTTTTCAGGCTTTTTCATCTCTTGGTGCACCTTGAAGGCTATGGCCTGTCAAGTCAGGAAACCTTTCCCAAGACCTTCAAACTAGACCATAATATCAGGGAAACTGAGAGAAAGTAGGTTATAAGGAATTGTTTTCCCTCTCAGGATCCAGGTTGGTATATTGTAAGAGGTCTTTATAAGTAGGTCTAGGAATCGAGGTTGGTTTTTATGTTTGTCCTGGATGAATTCTTGGATTTTCTTTTTGTTTCTTTCTTTCTTTCCTTCTTTCTTTCCCCTCCCTCCCTCCCTCCCTCCCTCCCTCCCCCCCTTCTTTCTTTCTTTCTTTCTTTCTTTCTTTCACTATAGCCATGAGGAGACCAGCCAGGGGGCAACTGATAAACTTGTCTCTAGATTAAATGTTCCCCAGTGTATTATACTTCTAATTGGGATCTCAGGCAGGGACTGCCTCAGCCTTGAGTGGATGGGAAGGATTAATTTAGTTGATTTCCTCTTCATGTATCCTGGTCCCAGACTTGTCTGTGGTCCTTGGAGAGAAGGTTGTTGATAAGAATCTTACAAACATCATAGAAGGTGAAATTGTAAGATTGGGTAATATATTTGAATGTGTTGATAAAGGTGGAAGAGTTATCCATATAGGGCCCCAATCCTTTTCTATTTGAGAGTGTTAACTTAATGAGTAGGGAACATGTAATCTGACCAAGCCATCTACCTCAGTAACTTCCTGAAAAGGTAGAACCTTGGCCATTTTAGGGGAGGTTCAATAAGCAAATAGCAGCTGCAGGTAGCAGGAGGACTAGGGGGTGCTAGTGGGCAAAAAATGGGCTCCTGGGATGGTTTATTTGGTAGCTTATTGCTGAGGAGGGAGAAAGGCAGCCCAGAGAACTCAGAAAGGGATAGAAGAGACTGCAGGCTGAGATCAGTAAAGGGAAGGCTTATTAGTGCTATTGAAAACAGTAAAAGAATCATCTGGCTTTGGCTTAATAGCTAGGAGGAGTTGTTTTTTCCTGGGTTGGCTTATACCATATGGTCACTTTTAATTAAGATGGGAGTGAAGTCTCATGACAAAATCCACCCTTTCCTATCCTAATGAAGATGGTTGTCCATTCGACTGCCTTCATCCCGATGGGGAAGACTAAAGCTACGATGGTGGCAAGTCACATGTTGCTTTATGATTGCCTACATTATAGATCTTTAACTCTCAGCCCTGGTGTTACTAGTTTTAAGTTAACTTTATTGTTACAGATTTTACATATTTTCAATTTCATCCAACATCTTGAGAAACAGAAAGTCAACACAATAGTTTTACAAGTCTTTAGATACAATTTACATCTTAGCAAACACTTTAGAGAGTTAAACCAAAGCCAAAAGAATATGACATAAGAAGCAATAGTCTTTTTGGGAAATAGTCTGTCCTTTTGTTTGCTTTTACAATCCCTTTTCTGTCATGTAGTCAGGTGGCCTGCCTGATATGGGACTGAGATTTTAGAGGAAATCTTTAAACAGAGGAGGGAGATCTATAACTCAATTCTAGAGCCAGCCTTTCATTGAGACAGCATAAAACATCACTTTAATGCCATTCATACCTAAAAGATATGTGAATCCCTGTAAAACTGAATCCAATAAGCTGAGAACAAAAAGATAGAAAAATTTTGAATGCTGACTATTGACAAAGTATGCTGCAGTAGGAAGCTGCACAAGTCAGCAGGGAGTGTGTACAGGATATGTACAAGCTGCAGCTGGCCTACTCATTCTCCACCTTGTGCTAGGTCCCTATTCCAGCTTCAGCGTTACAACAAACTTACAGATCATCCATCAGTAGTAACTTGAAAGATAGTTCCATAGTGTAGAGGGGAGAGCAGCCAAAACCAATCAGGGCTTAGAATCATGAATGAGGAAAGTTTCAGTATAGGGAATGGGGACTCTCTCCATTTCCCTGATCACTTGCAGTGTTTGTAAAGGTTCTTAATAATATAGGGATCTAGGGATTTGTTAGGCAGCCACTTGGGTTGGTTAAGTAAGGGATATTGAGGCCAAATTTGTTTGCAGAAGTGAATAAATTTAAGGTTCTTCAGGTTGGATGCAAGGTAGAGGGAGGGGCTGAAGGTTTTCTAAGAGGCATCCCAAAGGGAAATGACAGAGTATGGAAGACACCATTCCTGTGGATGAGAGAGGGGGCAAGGAGAAAAATGTCACTGCAGCCTGTAGTCCAAGACATCTCCAGCACTCAGAGAGGACTGGAAGAAGACCCAAGCCGTTCAGTGTGTTGTCACCACACTAAATAGGGGTCTGGAACTTAGTATCACTAAGCTGGAGGAGAGACTTGGCACCTGGTATCAGGGCTTTGGTAGAAGCCAGATACAATTAAAATTGAGGATAAAAAGTGAGCTCTAGGGTGAAGGTCTTATCCACCAGAAAGAGTTGGAAAGGATGTCACAAAAGCCATGAGGACCTAGGGAAGCTGTGGGATTATAGGAGGCTTTGAAGGGAAAGCAGAAAGAGAGGGGAAGAAGAAGTGCAGTAGCCAAGTTGGATCTTAAGAAATTGCAGGGTTGCAGATCTAAGGGTGAGGTGATAGGGTCCGGCAAAGAGGACCAGCCATAGCTTTAAAGACCATGGCTGGAGGTACCTTCATCTCCAAGAAAGGTGCTGGATGCACAGTGGTCACTTTCTCAGATGCAGGAAAATGTTTACACTGACTGAAGAGGAAACATTTAATTGCCACTGGATGGGGTGCTGAGTGATCAGTGAGACAGGAGGTGAGTCTGTTGCAGGTAGACTTGAGGTAAGGGACTTGATCCCAGTGCAGCTCAAACCCCAGGTCCACCTTGAGCACCAGCAAGAGCCTAAAGTTGTCTTGACACCAATATAAGTTTTACAGCAATTAGAGGAATGGGATCCTGTCAGTCAGGAACCAAAACTTACCACAAAGCACAACAAACCCCACACAAGAGATTTATTGGGAGAGAGGGTGGCTACCTCAGAATGGGAGAGAATAAGCAAAGAACTTAGCAAGAAGTGGACTTTATGTAGGGTTTGGGGTCGGGGTTGGCTTTTCAGCAGGGCCTGGAATGGAGGGATTTTGTGCCTGATTTTGGGCCTACCTCAGAGACTGCTGGGATTCTGTGGCTTTCTCTAGGGCTTTTTTCCCCCATGGCCATTAAGACCATTAGAGTAGTTCTGGGGTGGGGGCCCGGCCCCTCACATCCCTTGGGGATTTACAGTTTTACAGAGGCTAGATTAATAGTTTATCAAAACTCCATTGATGCTAAAACTCTGAAAATTTGAAGTCTTAGTATCATGTATTATCTTTAAGTCACATACCTCAAATCTCCTCCTTAGACACTCACAACGTACTTGTACATACCTTAAAGCACTTGGACCTTCACAGCTTACATAAATTATAAACCCTTCTTTTTTACCTACTCATTTACCATGACACATAGGTGCTTGATTACTAAGAGCAATCACTGAAAAGCAAGTTCTTTTAAATAAAGGAATAGTAAAAAGTAAATTTTTAGTTAGTAACAGCAGCATACTAGCTTGAGTTTGTTTTCCCACTGAAGCCTGTTCTGTGAGTTTATGTTTTTCAGTGTGAAGGCTATCAGCAAGGTAAACCTGCCTGTTAGTCTGCCTTTCTCCGAAGGAGACCTAGCAACTCTAGAAAAAGCGCAGCCTGGTTTTTACATAGTAAATAGATATGTAAATACATATAAATACATATAAATGGCTACAGCCTTGGCTTTTATCTAACCTCCAGAAATTCTCCATAGTCCAGATTAAATTCATTTTAGGGTATTTGGACTGCCATTTGGAGTTTGAGGAATTTTAGTTTCAGTTGGACCTGAGAGTTCCCTGTATCCCTAACATCTCTACTGATTTGATTTGTTTTCGTGAATTGATTTGGGGTTTTGTTAAAATTCCTTTATCTGTTGAGATGATCATGTGATTTATGTCTTTTAGTTCATTATATGATGTATAACAATTGTTAATGTGTGCAGTTGAACCATCCTTGCATCTCTGGAGCAAAGGAAACTGAATTATAATGGATGGTCTTTTTAATGTGTTCTTGAGTTTGCATTGCAAGTATTTTATGGAGAATTGTTATCTTGTCAGAGTGCTTCCCTTTTCATCTCTGATCTTACTAATTTGTGTCTGCTCTCTATTTCTTTGAGTTAATTTTGTTTAGACCAACAGTTGTTTACCACTGCTACGTCCTTGAAAACAGCTCTGATGAAACTTGTAAGTTTCAGTGTCTAGCCTTGTGAGCTGAATCTCATGACAGTTTCTCTTCCCTCTGGGAGAAAATGTTTCAGTTAGGAGAAAATTGCTCACAACAATATGATCATTCTGGTTTTATTTTATCTTATTTGGTTTTAGTATGCTTCTTAATTATTAAATTATTTTCACTGTCAATCAGCACTACTTACAGAGGTGCTTTCCTTTTTAAATGTTTTCTTTTTAAATATATTTTATTATTTAAAACAATTGTTAAATTTAAGTATATTTTGATCATATATCCAAGTCTTACAGATCCTCCTCCCTCCCAACCCACTCAACTCTAAGTTCTTTCTCAAAAAAGAAATAAAACCCCAATACAACAATAAACCCTCCAAATCCAAGAAAACAAAACAACACCCAAAAGGAAACAAACAAACCAGCCCTTACACCATACTTAGCTCCTTAGTGACTTCACTGTCTTACAGTCCACACTGTGCAGGTTCTTCCTTTCCCTGTGCTCACCACTGTGCAAATTCTTCCTTTCCCTGTGCTCAACACTGTGCAGGTTCTTCCTTTCCCTGTGCTCACCAGCTTTTGTTGTTTCATAGCAGTCATTTGGATTGGAATGAGATAGACTCACAAAGCAATTTTAATTTGCATCTTCCCTATGGCTAAGGATGTTGAAAACTTATTCAAATAGTTATTGGCCAATTGTGTTTTTCGTGTCTTTTCGTTAGCACATTTATTAATTGGGTGGTTTGATAGGAGTTCTTTTTGGTGTTTATTTTTTATTTTTGATAGAGTCTAGGTATGCACCTGATACAGAGTTGGAAAACATTTTGCCCCACACTGTAGGCTGCTCCTTCAGTTCCATGATTATTTCCTTTGCTGCCTGTGCCCAATCTTGCCAGTTCATCCTATCAAATTAGGGAGTCTTGTAATTATTTCCTGAGTCATTAGAAGTCTTTTCAGAAAGTCTTTGTCCATCCCTACATCTTTAAAGGATTTTAAACGATTTGTTTAATTTATATGTGTATTTATCCTCCTTGCATGTGTATATGTATACCACATAAATGCCGGATGCCCACAGAGATCAGAAGATGTTGAATCACCTGAAATGGAGTTGTAATTGGTTGTGAGCCACCATGTGATATGAGCAGCTGAACCCAGGTCCTCTGCAAGGGCAGCAAGAGCTCTTAATCACTGAGCCAGCTCTTCAGCCCTTTATTTGGAAGTATTTTTCCTAGCAGTTTCATATGCAAGCCTTACATTGTTGTTTTTTTAATCATTTTGAATTGGTTTCTGTGAAAAGTGAGGGCTGTGTTTCTAGTCTTTTCCTAGCATCATTGTCTGAAGTGCTCCCCTCTTCACAGCCGTACATATTTTGACAACTTTGTCAAAGATTAGGTGTGCTGTTTTTTTTCTGGATCCTCTATTTTAAACCATTGGTACACATGTCTGATGTAGTATCATACATTACTGTTTTTGTTAGTATGCTGCAGTGAGTTAGATGAGACATTCTCCTCAAGTCTTGGGCATTTGAATACTTGTTTCCTGTGGCTTTTTGGGGAGGATTAGGAGATGCAGCTTTCCTTTAGGAGTTATGTCACTGGGGGTGGGCTTTAAGATTTCAAAAGTCTATTGCTGTTTTGAGTTGGTTCTCTCTACCTCCTGTTTGCATATGGAAAACTGAGCTCTTTGCTACCCTTGCTGCCATGCCTTCTTCACCTTACCATTATGAGGTTTAATAGTCTGGTCATGGAAACCCAAGTAAATGTTTTCTTTTATGAATTTCCTTTGGTCATGGTGCTTTAGCAGCAGCAAAGTAGCTAAGACATGTGGTTCTGTAAAATAATCTGAGGTCAAGTCCTATGATCTCAGCACCGTTCTTTGTTTTGGCTTTCATTGATGATTGGGTACTTTGAGATGTCTTGTACATCAGACATGTGGACCAATGGTTTAAAATAAAGGACCCAGAAAAAAACAACACTGCTAATCTATTTTTGAAGAATATTGAATAATATTGGTGTTTTGATTGGAATTGCATTGAATCTGTATATCCCATTTTAAAATATATCTGTTTTTATAATATTCATTCAGAATTGGAAGCATCCCATCTTTTACTATTCTTCTCAGTATATCTTGAGTATTGTGAAGTTTCACTTCAGAAGCCATTTGCCTACTTGTTTATGGTTTTCCTGAGCATTTTGTGGGGTTTTTGTTTGTGCTGTTGTTTACTATATAACAGAATTTCAAAAACAAGAAAATTCCAGAGTAGTTAAACTTACTGCCAAGCTTTACCAAAAACTAAATAAACAAATAAATAAAAAGTTGACACTATAAAACAAAAACGGGAAAGGCCACTGCCAAACTCTATCCAGCCAGCATTATCTGGATAGATCTCAACAACAGTAACAAAAATCCCCAAACTCCAGTATCCCTAATGAATATAAAAATTATACAAATTTTTAATACAATACCTTCAGGCCAAATTCAAGGACATGTTAAAATGATCACATTCTGTGATCTTCTGTTTTCATCACAGAGTTGCAAGGATGGGTCAGCATAAACAAATCCATAAATGTATTTCTACATACAAAAAGATTTAAGGACAGATGTTACATGATAACCTTAAGTGGGGCCAAAAAAGTCCATTGACAGAACATTACTCCATGATAGAAATCCCTAAGAAACTAAGTATAGAGGACCAAACCTTGGTGTAATAAAGGCTATGTGAGACAAGCTTACATCTGACAGCATACTAAATGTGGGAAAATAAAAACTATTTTCTTTCTAATCAAGAACAAGGGAATGGTATTCAACTCTCTGGTCTTATAAAATATAGTACCTAAAAAATAAATAAAATAAAAGGGCTTAAAATGGAAAAGGAAAAAGTAAAATTGTTCATAGATATGTGACAGAAGCTACAACCATTAAGTCTCATCCACATGACTGACTAAGCAAGTCCTGAACAAGTATGACACCAACAGACATGATAATAATGAGAGGAGATATCTCATCTCATAGAACCTCAACACCACACAAAGAGCTACAGGCAACAAGGCAATTTTTAATATACAAACATACATACACAAATATATATGTGTATATGTATATGTATACAAACACACACATATTTCCATCTTGACCACAATTGCCCCTACCTCTTCTCCTCCTGCTTTTTAAATGTTAGTAATTTTTCAAATTAGAAGCTGTTTTTGCTTTTGTGACTTAGTGTCTGTTTGGTTTCAATGTCAGTCTTTCATTTTCAAACATTGCTTTCTTCCTGAAGTATATTCTTAATGGGTGTTGTGTTTATCTCAGAATGGCTTACTGTGCTGTTTAGCTTTTGGTAGCTTGACACAAACTTAGATAGACCTTCAAGGAGAGAATCTCAGATGAAGAATTGCATCCATCAGGTTGGCCTGAGGGCATGTCTGTGGGACATTTTCGTCATTACTGATGGTCAGAGAGTAGCCCAATGTGGACTATGGTAGTGTTGGATAGGTGGTCCTTGAGAGTATAAATATGGTAGCTGAGCAAGCTACAAGGAAGCAAGCCAGCAAGTAGTATTCCTCCGTGGTTTCTCCCTCAAGGTTTTCCTACCCTAACTTCCCTAAATAACAGACCTATAACCCAAGTACACCTCCTTCCCAAAGCATTTGATCACAGTGTTTATCACAGGGACAGTATCCGGGACACTTACCTCTCCCACCATTGCTTACAGTTAGAATTATTCACCTTACCTCCCTAGCTTTGTGGTTAATTTTCTCTTCCTTTATCTTTACTTTGGTGACACTAGTCACCAACAAGGCATCTATCAGCACACTACATTTCCTTGGAGACTGAAAGGATAAAAATTCATAGAGAACCCCCCCCCCCATCTAAATTAAGGTTGACAGATTCACAGGCCTAGGTTCCAGGAACTAGCTGGCCACCCAAAGGAAGAATTAGCCAGGGGCCAAGTCAGCCAGGTCATTCCGACAAAGAATGGCAGAACTAGTAATACAGGTTGGCCAAGCCACCCTGGGAAGTGACTGACCACGAGGTAAATGACTAGGCTAAGGTCACATTCCTGAAAAGAATGTATACAGGATGTTACTCACTCTCCAACCTGTTCTGTGACTAGTGGAATGATAGAAACTTTCTGTATACAGGATGTTACTCACTCCCCACCCTAGTTTGTGACTGGCTGAATAATAGGTTGAAACTTACCAGCTATTGTTGTAATATGAGTTACTGTTCCCCTTTTCTTGGCTTCTACTTTCACCCCCCCTAGTTTGCGGTTTTCTCCTTTAAATACCCCTTCCTCCTGAGCCTGGGGGTCGACACTCCTCTGTTCGTGTACGGGACACAAGTCTCGGCCCAACGCTGAATTTGAAATATACCTCTTGCTAATTGCAACAAGAATCAGTGTCTCGTGGTCTTTGAGTGGACGTAATCTCTTGTGGGTTAAGTGGGGGATCTCCCATCTCAGGGGGGCCTTACAGAGATAATCAATGCCTTTCAAATATTCCTATTTATTTATTTAGCATCCTGTATGGTTTCAATCACATATGCAGGAGTAAATTTTATTTTAATGTTCTGACAAGATTTTATTTTGATTCAGAATATAGGAAGATTTCCTTTTCAGCTCTTGAACACTGCAGGCTCCCAGTCGACTCATTGTTTCTTCCTCAAACTGTTTGCTGTTCTCCATCATCTTTTCAGTCTACAGATTCAGCACTTCTTCACAGCTCTCTTCAGATGTACACGGCCTGTTGTATAGTGCACGCAAATGAACTGTTTGCTTCTTTTATTGTATTTTTATTCCAAAATGTAATGCAAATTCTTTACCTAATCTCCTTGCTCAGTTTTTATTATATTTATTAGCCATAAATTAGAAATCTACATTTTGGCTTTAATTTTCCAAAGCATTTTGTAGTTTATAACCATTCTTTCTCAACTTGCACTATTTTGTGATCAGATAATTTTCTCCTTTTTATGGTCTCTCACTTAGTTGAGAAAAGTGTTCCCTCTCTTGCTTAATTATTGTCCTGTGCCACTTGTATAACACTTTTAACTAAAATTTTAACTTTGTTTGTCTGTGGTGTGTGTATGTACATGTATGGGTGTGATATTAATTCTAGTGCCAAGCTATATGGCACTAGAATATGGGTATCCACATCCTGTTAACATATTGTTATCATTTGAAAATGGCCTTTTTACTTAGGTAACTAGGTCTGTGCTTTTTCCATATCCCACCAAAGCCAGGTGCACAGCATTCTTCAACTGTTTTTTTGGCAGGATTGGTTTTCTAGCTCTATTTTCACTGTGAACTCTCTGATCCATGTCCTAGGCTTCTGGAAAGGAAGGAGGTGCTGTATTCAATTGCCCCTCCCAACTGAGAGGGCTGCGGACTCATCTCTGGTATTTTTGCAGAGATAGCTAAAGCCAGACCTCCAGGAAACCAGACATTGCCAGATTTCTTCAAAATGTCTGTCAGACTCCTGAGTGAGTGTGTCTTAATTTTTATTTAATCATTTTGTCATTGTCTTTAAAATTCTATATTTTTATTTCCTTTCCATGAGAAACAAAAGCCATTTATCTCATTTTAGTCATAATTTATTTGTTTTTTTTAAATACCATTAATTCTGCATGTTGGCAAAAGGCAGAGCCTTCCTAAAGGATGGTAGATCTTTTCTAGCTTACATGAAGAAAGTTCTTCCTAGAGCTTATGATGACAGAGGCCATTTTTATTGAAATCTTTAGACTCTGGCTCAGGATAATTACTCCCAAACCTATAGCAGTTAGAGTCAGTCACAGATGCATTTTGTCTCCAAAGAACACTGTTTTCCACAATATACTGTATCCTTGCAAAATACACAATTTGAAAATACTTTGTGTATTTTTATAATATTGTTCACATCCAAATGATATGTGGTATATTTCAACAACTCACTCTGCTCTCAATTCTGTGTATTCTAAGTTTACATATTCCTGAGGGTAAGTTTAAGCATCTAGAATTCTGTTTCTGACTTTTCAGTTCCAGATTCCTAATATGAACTGTAATGAATATTTTCAACATTCACAATGTTTTTGAAAGTATATATTTATTACCTCAGAAATTCCTTGTGATGAAGCACTGTAGTGGACAAAATGGTATTGAATTCATTGCTTATGAGATCTGAGTGTGTCTTGAGATAAGATCCCTTTCCTGGGTTGAGAATCTTAAATTCTTAGTGAAGATAGAACTGTACTATGCTGTTATGAGTATTTTTATTTTAGTATAAACAAAACTTCATAAACAAACCTGATTTGAGGGCCTGACACATAAAGAAGTTGAGTTGGGATGTGGTTGAGAAATTAGGCTTGAAAAAGCAGAAAAGTAATCCTCTCTGTTTCTTTTAGTCGGCTAGCCTTTGACATAAAAAGTATAGAATACTCTTCGAAACATTACTTGGGGCTTACTTCCTCTGCTCTGTCTATCCTTCAGATCTTCAAGGTATCTAATTCAGAACACATCAGACTCAAACAATCAAGGAAGATTTCTGAGATATTCAAACCTACAAACACACATGCACGCACACACATAGAAACACACAAACACACACAATTTATATGAACCTGCATACACCTCTGTGTCCATATGCACACAGATATGCACACACCTGCACACAACATGCACACATTCATATGCCCCTAACTCACACTCAAATCTACCTAAATATGTGCATGCACACATATCTGCACATGGCACACAAATACACAAACACAAAAGACTGAAAAAGATAGCTTTCCCATAGGCTTTTGTTGTACATGATATGTTTCAGAACAGTGTGAATATTAATTAGGTTTCTATGGTGTGTGCATACATATGGGATATATTGTATACTGTGTACAGGTAGGTAATATGTCTATGTGTTCATATGCCAATGGTATATGTGGTATATGTCTATGTGGGGTATATGTATGATATACATATGTGGTATGCATATGTGATGTGAGGAATGTGTACTGTATGTATGTGTGTATTTGTCTATACACTAGGATATAATATGCTTGTGTGGTATATGTATTGTTCATGTATAGCATTGGTCATTGTGTTTATATGGTAGTATGCATGTATGTGATAATTGTATATATGGTATGTACGTATAATAATGTGTCTTGTGATATATGTTTCAGGTATGTGTATATGTGGTGTATGTGTAGGTGTGGTATATGTATGTGGTATGTAAGTAGGAGTATGTGATACATATGAGGTGTTGTGGTGAGGGGTATATGTACTATTCCCTGGTGAAGTGATACTCACATTCCTTGCTTCACTGTGGTCTCAGTCCTTTTATACTGAAGAAATCCTCCCTCTCTCTTTCTCTCTTTCCTGCCCGACATGGGCATGGGAATCACTGTTCAGGGTGCTATGGAGAATCTTGGGCATTGAAAAACTAGGTAGGACAGGGCTCATAAACTGGTGCCCTAGCATTCGGCAGCATCACAGATTGGTTTGTGATGCCCTCTTCTTCAAAAATATTACATGATTTATTATAACAGCCTCATCTTTCAGATAAGGTGCTTAGCTTCTAGAAATTGTAGCATATTTGGTATAACTTCTCCAACTTCTTGGGTAAAAGGATAATAACTTACCTTAGATAAATATCTACTTGAACTGTACTTGCATTTCAGTAATGAAGAAACGATTATTGTTTGAACCTTCAACAATGATGGATTGAATTTGGCAAAGCTTGATAATATACACACCAAATGTGCTGAGGTAAAATTGCTTCCAAGTTGATAAACTGAAACAAATGAATTTAAACTTGCGCTGAACTTTAACAAAACCCATTTATCTCATTTTGGTCATAATTTACTTTTTTAAAGGACAGAACAGACACCATCACATTCTCAGTGGTGACAGGCAGTGCCTTTTCTGTTTACAAGGTCAACAAGCTGCCATTTATTCATGAAGCTTCCTGCTTCCACGTGCAGCAGCAAGGTTTACATTTCATGTGGAGAAACAAAAATATAAGACGAACTTAAATCTTTTATCAGTTAGCATTTATGGTTTTTACTCTACATTTCACTGGAAAACTAAAATTGAAAATACTGACATGTGTTCACTGTGAAAGAAGAGGTAACTTTCAGAAAGGGATATCAAATCATATGTTCTAAAAGGCCATACTTTGGGCTTGGTCTAAGTTAAAAATATAAAATATTTTTAGTATATTTCACATACTTGGGCAAATAAAATTATTAACCATGAGATAAGCTTTTAATTATCAAACTTTAAAGCATGACTGAAGATCTGGAATTTTAAATTGAAAATAATTAATTGAAAATAATTACATTGTTTCCCCCTCCCTTCCTTCTTACCAACCCTTCCCATGGCCTCTCTCTCCACCTCCTCCAAACTCCCACTCCCTTTCAGATTGATGGCCACTTTCCTTTGATTATCATTCTTTAAAAAAAGATATAAACACATGTAAATATATAAATACAACCTACTGAGTCTGTTTAATGCTTGTGTATTTTTTCAGGGCCGACCACTTGGTATTTGATAACCAAATGGAGATTCATTCCTGGAAAAGACAAATGGTTCAGGTCTTATATAGGCAGCCATATTGTTGAGGTATCTTGGGTATAGCATTCCTGTCATTTCTAGGAGACACAATCTAATGGCAAACTTTGTAGTCTTTCAGTTCTTACAGGTTTCCTATCCCTCTTCCATGAAGTTTACAGAACCTTAAGTGCCGGAGCTGTTTTAGATCTGAGGTCAGTTGTTCTCTGGATTTTGATCATTTGTAATATTCTGTAATGGTTTCTGTCTGCTGCGAAGAAAATGTTCTCCGATGAGGGGTGAGAGATAAATTTATCTGTGGGTATAAGGATAAATATTTAGAATACTGTTAAAAATTATGTGGTCTCAAGCAGAGAGGAGCCACCCAGAACCCCCTCTGACTGGCGATCTGAATTCTTGCTTAGGCTGCAAGGCTAAGCACTGCAAGGGAATATAAATAAAAGTTAAAAATGTTTCTCTAGGTTCCCTGAGGGGCAAGCCTGACTGCATAGGGGTTGACGTCAAAAGTATCCCCTCTCCAGGAAAAAACATCAGGATGGGTAAGGCCCTCATGTCTCACTGGACAACAACAGGAGCACTGGAGTCATTACAAGGTCCCCTTCAATTACTGGAGGTCAGACCTCTATCCCTGCCTTTGCAAGATTAGAATCACCACAGCCCTCCTATACCTAGAGAAGGGAGGGGATATCAGGGGCAGCCCTGCTTATACACTGAAGGCCTAAAATCAGCCATAGGCCTAAGATCAGCAATAGGCCTGTCATACATGTATACTAACACCAAGTTTTGGGTCTCTGTGGAAAAACATTGAAACAGAGGGCTATAAGCTATTGTAAACAGGCAGCTTTTGTGCAGTTTACCAGCTTGAGTAGTCATAGACCTTGTAAATAGATAGCCTGAGCGGATAATACCAACTTAGATAAGGACAAGAGAATCATAGGCAGAGTCATAGTGACCTGTCCCCTGAACCTTCACCGAGTCGATACCCTGTTCTGAAAGATATCTGTACTCCCCTGAACACCCATGCTCTGGTGTCATCCTCTTCCCCACATCCTGCCTTTCTGTGTTTATAACCCCTGTGTGAATAAGTAAAAATTATGATTTGATTTAAAAAATAAATAAAAATATAAAAAAAGAATTATGTGGTCTCATAAGGTGATAATTGTGCGTCCACCCTTGACCAGCAAGGAAGACGCAGCACATGAGCTCTTCTCCAAGCAGTTTATTCAGGACCCTTGAACAATCTTCTAACTGACGACCATGGGGGAAACGTCTCCCAGGCTTAAGTACTCTAGGACTAGCCAACCCCCGTCTGCCACGTGGCAACAGCAGATAGGTCCACACACACGGAGACAAGCCAGATCAACTGCCATAGCCAAATAAGGAGTTGTTTACTCCTAAGAGTCCTTGCCAGCAGGTGGTGGAAGGCGGAGACCGGTGCCATCTTAAGGGCGCAGCACTATGCAGCTCTCCACAGATAATAAGTTTTTTCTATGATCCGTGACCTTGCTAGCCCCTAGGTGGTTGGCTAGGTTTACATTACAAGGCATGATTTCCATCTTGTTGATCAGAATTAAAGTCTAATTAGCTGTTGATTACCACAATAAGTACCAGTATTGAACATGTTGGTCATTGTTGTGGTTCAAAGACATCACGGCTGGATGGGACTATTTATTGCTTCCGTTCCTAGGCAAATTTCATAGTATCTTCTGATTCTATGAAAACTCACTTATGAAGGAGACTTTTAGGGAGATCCAGACTAGTCCTGTGTCCAAGTACAGTGTCTTCAGCAATATTGACTTAACCTTTAGCCTCTGGGAGGTAAGCCAGGGCAACATCAAAGGACTATATTATTTAGAAAGTTTCTTGGACTCCTCTGACCCACAAATAGAAAACAGGTTTCTATGCCTGGAATGGGTTTTTGTTGTTATTGTTTTTTTTTTTTTTTCTGTTAGATGAGCATTGTCAGGCCAAGTGACATAACTTTGTTTTGTGTGTGTCTGTGTATCTGTGTGTGTTTGTGTGTGTGCATGTGTATGTGTATGTATGATGAGTATGTGTGCACTTGTCATACTTAGAATTACAATAGCTGTAATGAAATATTATAGCCAAAGCAACTTGAGAAGAAAAGGGTTTATTTGGCTTGTACTTCCATATTCATCATTGAAGGAAGTCAGGACAGGTACTCAAATGGCAGGAACTAGGAGGCAAGTGCTGATGCAGAGGCTCATGACCTGCTCATCATGCTTTCTTATAGAGTGACCACCAGCACAGGGGTAACACCACCAAAATGGGATGATTCATCCCACATAAATCACTAATTAAGAAAATGCCCTGCAGGTCTGATCTTACAAAGGCATTTTGTCATTTAATGTTCTTTCTTCTCACACGACTCTAGCTTGTGTCAAGTTGATATAAAACTAGCCATCATAGTATGTGTGTGCACGTGTGCAAAGACTTTCTCGAAGAATGGAACTGTTATTATTTGCTATTCTTCCCTGCCCTTGTCTTCCTACAATCTCCTTTGTGTTCCTCTTTTCCATCTTCATGTCACCCATATCTTGCTATTTCTCTCTCAGCTCCCCTTCATGTTCTCTATTTACTTTCCTGAATTCTGATATTATTCCATATTATATATTCTCATCTAAAGATTTGAAGCTAGGAACCACACATGAGGGACAGCATGTTTGTCTTCTGGATCTGAGCCACCTCACTTAACATAAGATTTCTTAGTTAATCCATTCACTTGAAAAATTCATGCTTAATTTTTCTTTATAGTTGAATAGAATTCTACTGTGAATATGTACCACATTTTCATTACTCATTCATTTGTTGGTGATTATTTACAATGTTACCATTCCTAGTTATTGTGTACAGGGCAACAACAAACAAGGCCATGCAAGTCCTATTTAAATAGGATGTTGAGTCATTTGAGCATATTCCAAGGACAGTGTGGTATAGTGGTATAGCTGGATCATATGGTAGATTTATTTCTCAGCTTTTTGAGACTTTTCCACACTTGTTTGCAGAGTGACCTCACCAGTTTGCATTCCAACAAACAGTGAATGAGTGTTCTCCTTTGCCTACATCTCTACCAGCATTTGTTCTCAGTTGTTTTGTTGGTCTCAGCCATTTTGACTTCAGGAAGATGAACTCTCAAAGTTACCTTGTTTTGCATTCCCATAACTGCTAAGCTGATGAATACTTTTTGAAATATTTCTTAGCAGTTTGATTTCTTTCTTGAGAACTCTCTGTTCAGGTCCATAGTCCAAATCAGGTCATTTGTTTTCTTGACACTTTACTTTTTAGTTCTTTATATATCCTGGATATTAATCCTCTATCAAGTGTGTAGCTGGCAAATGCTATTTCCTATGCTGGTTTTCTTTTTCACTTGATTCCTTGCGTAACTGTATAAAAGTTTTTTAGTTTTGTGAGGTCTCACTTGTCAGTTCTTGACCTTCTCCTGAACAAATGGAGTCTTATTCACGAAGTTCTTTTCTATGCTTCTATCTTTTATTCTTCTAGCCTATGTATGCTTCTAGCTGTTTTAGTGTTTCAGGTTTTAAATTGAGGTCTTTGACCTACTTAGAGTTAGTTTTTATAAATGCTGATAGATATGGGCCTAATTTCATTCTTTTCTATGTGACAGTTGTCTTTCTGGATCTGGATTACCTTACTCTGAATTATTTTTTCCAGCTATATCTATTTATCTTAAAATTCCATATTTCTTAATGACTAAATAATATTTCATTGTAGAAATATACAAACTTTCATTATCCATTTATCAGCTGAGGTATGTCTTGGTTATTTCTGTTTCCTGGCTCTTGTAAAGTAATTTTAATTTACATTTCTTAGATAACAAAGAACGTTGAACAATTTTTTTCTTTTAATGTTTCTCAGCCATTTGTATTTCATTGTTTGTGAACTTTCTGTTTAGTTCCATGCCCCATTTAAGGCTGTGTTGATTTCTTGATGTTAGGTTTTTTCCTTTTTTTTTTTTTTATAAAATATATATATTCTTGATGACTCTCCCAGATAGATAACTTGATAAATATTTCTCCTTCTTTAGGTTAACTCTTTTCTTAAATGATGCTGTCCTTTGACATACAGAGATTTTAGTTTCATGAGATCCTATTTAATATTGTTGGTCTCAATGCCTATACCATTGGGGTCTTATTCAGAAAGTCCTTTTCTATGCTGATGAACTCAAGTGTGTTCCCAACTTTCTCCTCTATTAGTTTCCAGATATCAGATCTTGTTTGACATTATTAGTCCATTCAGAGTCAGTTTTACAGAGTGAGATATGGCTACAATTTCATTACTCTATATTAGCTCTTCAGTTTGGTCAGTATCATTCATACGGTCTTTTCTTTAATGTGTGCTACTGGCTTCTTTGTCAAATCAGGTGATTATAGGAGACCACCTGTGTATCAGTCCTCAATTCTTTTCCACTGGTCAATATAGCTGTTTTAATTACAGTATCATGCTGTTAATTTTTGCTATAGGTCTATAGTATAACTTGAAATCTGTGGTGGTGACATGAGAAGATATGGACCTTTAATGTATATGTATTTATATTCATAAATGTACTGGTTTCTTGAAAATTGATTATGATGTTTAGGACGACATAAGGAGCAGTTATAGGAATTGAATCTTGAGGCTCACACAAGTTCTAACACTGAGCTACAACCCCACCCCTGAAAATCTGTTTTCTACATTCATTTTCAAATTATGTTAATTTTCAAAGAATCACCACCATGTCTCACTGGGCATGGAAACAGGTCAGGTTATACATACATAGGTAAGAATTAAAGACAACCAGACAAACACAATCTCCCTTTCACGTATTAGTTAAGATTATTGGAAGGGGTTTATTGTTTTTTTAAAAATCAAAAATAATTCGTCATTAAAACATACAACTTGTCTTTCTACTTCTGTTAAAACTCATTAACTATTGATTAATAAATTTTACTTGAGTGAGTTTCTGGAAGCCTATTTTATAGGCAATAGAAAAATATTTTATGTGTAAATAAACTATCTTATATGTGTTCATATTTCTTGTGATTTACACACATACACATATATGTTGTATCTATATATACATATATACATTTTAAACTAATTATTTTCATGCATTTTCTTCTAATGATATTCTATACAGACCCTAAATATGATGCATTTTAAGAATGAATGGATGAAACTGAGTTGGTATATTTCTGTTCCTTTTGTTGTCCATGACTTAATAGTTCACCTACCCTTTTTCAGTCTTAAGAAAGGAGGTCAAATTATCAAGTGTAACACAAGAGCTACTGCTATAAAAATCTTGAGGGCATAGAAAATATGCAGACATGTCATGATTTTAAAGAGAATCACTTAAAGTAGAAGTAGCAGAGGTTAATAGTACTGCCCAACTCATAAGAAGCATTGTGAAGAGAAATTTATGAGGAATATAATATTCACAAATAGGATCATAATGAATTGCCTTTTTTAGTTCATGCACCGTATGCATGTGCAACATCCTCTGGGCTTAATTAGTGTGCTTGATGAGTATGTTTATTTTCTGATGTCCATGCTGATTGCTCATTGTACACACACTGAAGCTGGAAACAAGATCAATCTGTAAAGTGGTACCTAGTCATCTATCTGGAGATTCCAAGTGCAAACAGACGAACATATGTAAAATTAAGTTAGTTATGTAGAGCTCAAGTCGTCTGCACAGCCAGTGTAACGTGATAAACAGTGATCTTTTGTCCTGAGAATAAAGGGCTTTGATCACAGATTCTTAATCCTTTTAATCTTAAAAATACAAATGCACATTATTAGTTGACCTGTGATGCTTATACATAAGAAATTATGAAATAGTTTAATTAAGTCATTCTATTGTGCTCTAGAAATACAATTCATTATGGCCTTTGGGGAATGCCAGATGGAAAGAATTATTTTCATTAAATTCTATGCTTTACAAGTCTTGTGGACTTTGTTTTCTTTTTTAAAAATTATATGTTTTAATTTAAAACAATTTTAATATATTTTGATCATATTTTTCCTTTCACTCAAGTCCTTCCAGTTCATCTCTACCCCTCATCTACCCGATTTTAAGTTCTTTGTCAAAAATCAAAGAAAAACCCAATACAACAATAAAATTTCCAAAAATCAACTAAGCATAATAAAATAACACCTAAAAAGAAAGAGCAAAACCCCATTAAACTAGCCAAATAGAAGCACATGTGCACATGTATACATGTGCACATGCACACACACACACACACACACACACACACACACGCCTGTGAGTCCATTGTATGGTGTTCAGCTACTCCTGAACATGAGACCTGCCCTGGAGTAGTTGCTATACCTACTAGAGAAAATTGATTTTCCCACTCCCATCAGTTGTTAACTTTTACCATAGTGGCTAACTTTTTATTCATTCATTTTTAAAAAAATATGACAAAATAAAATATAATAAGATAAAAACTATCCCATTGAAGTGGGACAAGACAAACCAACAGAGGAAAACATTTCCAAGAGAAGACACAAGAATCTCCTTTATTCATTCATCTGTTACTTGGCATTTAGGTTGTTTTTATATTTTGTCTATTAGGGATATATTGCATTCTGCAAAATTCAGTTCTGATAGGTATGTGGGGATTACCCCAAGGTGTCATGAGACCAAAAAAGGAGAGGCAAACAGATCTGGACAGAGTGTAATTTATTGAGTGATATTTTTCATGAAAGTATAAGGCAAGATGGAAACACAGTCCTGGAAAGCGTAATCTTTGGAATTTGGGTCTACAAGAATGGTGCATTTAGGGAAGTCAAAAGTGGCTTTATCTTGCCTGGAATATATCCAGATCATCTTAAGCCAGAATTAGTCAGACACATTCCTGGAGCTAGGGTCACATGCCCTTCATACATACCTAGTCTTGTCTATGTATAGTTTGCTAGGATGCTGGGATTCAGGAAGACTAGGTGGGGTTATACTGGAGCAACTGTGGTAGTCATATGTCAAGACAGCTACAGTTCTGTTGAGCTGTATACAATTATTGTGCAATAAATGTCAGGGTGTTTGTAGAGATTGCTATTTTAATTCTTTTGTATCAGTAACCAGAAGTGGCATTGTTAGATTGTATAGCAATCTTTCCCTGAAAACAGGCATTGTCTTTGACATTGTGGTTCTTAGCAAGTATATATGCGACAAAGCTTTGTAGAACACATGAATAAACAGACAGATACTTTCTTAAGGGTAGTGCATATGACTTATTTAAATTTTGTTTAATCATTCTTAAATGTTAAACATAGATGTATCGATTTAACTATCTACTTTACAATAGTACTCTATCAATATTGCCCAAGACCTGCTCTCCCCCAGTCTTTATCAATACTTGTACTTATTCTGTGTAATAACAGTCATGGTAACTTTGAGATAGTACCTCATCATTTAAGTTATGTGTCCCTATTTACTAGTGATATGAACAATAAGTTGTGAGGAAGACATATTAAACTCATGTTAATTCTTTCCATGTTTGGAGATTATTCCATTGTCAGAGATAGCTTTGCAGATTATTTTCTCCCACATTATAAATTGTGTTTTCAAATACAGGCTTCTTTGTTTTCTGTGCAGAAACTTTTGATTTGATGTAATTCAGATTTTTTTTTTATTTTTGTGTTATATTGTATCCAGAAATCATGATTGATGCCAAGGAGCCTCTTGTCCAAGTTTTGATCTAGGAGTTACAGAGATTCTGCTTTTACATTTAAATCTTTAATTGATTTAAAATGATTTGGGAATATGTTGTAGGATAAAAGACCTCTAGATAATTCCTAGATTCTAAAGTCATATGTTCAAAGTTCATTAAATACTTTTCAGCCTTAATTTGCAAATACTTTAGGAAATCACATTGTTTCCTTTCCACTTGATAGTTAAATCGATACATCAGTGTTTAATATTCAAGAATGAGTAAACAAAAATTTAAATATTGTAAGTTATGTGCAGTGTTTTTAAGAAAGTATCTGTCTGTTTATTCATGAGTTCTATAAAGTTTTGTCACATATATGCTTGCTAAGAACCACAATGTCAAAGACAATGACTGTTTTCAGGGAGAGATGACTTAGTGGAAAATATATTAGGTGGGAAGACAAAGGAGAGAGCAACTTAAATGTCATCTGGAGGTACTAATAACATCCCCATAGGAATTACAGATACCCAAACAATAATTTTTTGTTATAAAATGCAATGTTCCCTCATGGCTTTTGCAAAGTCTATTTTCTGCAAAACTTTAGACATTATGGTTCTTTGAGCTTTGCAGGAGAGACTGGAGGAATCAGTATTAAATGGTGGTGGTGAGTATTGGATGATGAAGCCTCAGTGAGAAATGAGAAGTATTCTGTTGGGTTGCTGGTTGACTGCTGAAAGGATAGAATGGAACAAGCCTCTCCTAAATTGATGTCACCTCCTAAGTAGAAAGCACACTAAGAGATACAACTCATGTAAAAAGTTCACATGCTCAGATGCTTCTGAGCTTTTTTTCTGATATAAAAGGGCAATCAGAGCATTGCTGAGCTGTCTTCACATACGTGGCCCATTCAGTTGAATCAGCTTTTGTATACTTATGGAACTGAGTCATTACTACAACAATTGCTGACCATGATCATCTCCTCAAAGAAAAGTTATTTTTGTTTTACATGTCAACTCTCAGCTCAAATAGCCATTCTCTTTCTTTTCCTTCTGTTGGGGTATGTATGACTTTTTTTTACTATATATATACAGGGTATATAACTTAACTATGTGGTATATGTATATATACATATATGTCACAAAGTTAATTTTGCTTTTTTAATGCTGTTCGTGTGTGTGTGTGTTCTTGTGTTTGAAGAAGAAGATATGTACTACTGGTCATGGCAAACATGTAGAGATTAGAGGAAAATGTTCAGGAATTGGTTCTTGCCTTCTACATTGTTGAAATAGAGTCTCTTGGTATTTCTGCCCCTGAGCATCCACTTCAATCTAGTTGGCCCACGAGCTGCTGACTCTTCTGTCTCTACCTCTCTTAACATGGTAGACATGCTTGGCCTTTTGTTTTACATGGGTTCTAGGAATCAAACTTAGGTTATCTAGCTTGCAGAAAAAGCACTTTTCCTGCTGAGGCCATCTTCCCAGCCCCACATAGTTAACCATTTTTACATTTTTAGTTTTGTAGAATGAAAAGATTTTGGCGATCAGGGATAGCATTGTGGCTTAAGGTAGCAATTACCATTGATTTAGAATTTTGTTAGAATAAAGATCTTAAGGGTTCTACAGCTGCCCACCTCCGCTCCCCCCCACCACCAGAGAGAGATTATCTATATATCAGAATTATCACCACAGCCTCATTCAACATGAAGAACCATGGAAAATTCCTGTGTAAACTGAGTTCTATGGGTTGTTCTAATGTAACAAATGTGATGAGTCTACATTTATTCATTCCATTCAGTGAAACATTTAGAAAGTGTTTAACCGATTCTAAAGACATTTGTGCTATATATTAAGTAAAATTGTTAACTTGTACACATGTCATAATTTACACAAAACTACATATGTTCATTATAGCATAAAAATACAACATAAACATTTTCTCATATAGGAAAGGTTCTAGAAGAAAATAAAACAAATTGCTGATCTTTACATATTTTCTTTTCCAAATTTCCTATAGACATACATTATATGTGTGGAGAAGAAAACAGACATTTAAAAAATCTGTTAAAATAGTAAAAGTGTGGTTTTTCTCATAACAGTTAAAATTTCAGGAGTTTTCTGTGATGGTTAATATTGACTCCCAGTTGACAGGATCTAGACTCACCTAAGAGTCAGATCTCTGGGTATGTCTACAAAGGTGTTTCTAGATTGAATTAACTGATAAGGGAAAATTTACCCTAAATTGCCAGTTGTGCCTTCCTGTCATGGAGGATTACAACCTTCAACTACAAGCCAGCATAAACCCTTCTTTTCTTATGCTGTTTTTGACAAGTATATGCTCAACACTGATTTCAGATCACACTGTACAGTAAGTATTCTATAATTTTCTGTTAGTTACTAATAGGTGTATTTTTCCATTTTATTAAAGGCTCTTGGGAACATGGAACATCTGTGAACATCTGGTGAAATATATCAAAGAGTATCTACCAATGAGAGGTGGGTTTTCTTATTCTTTTTCTTTTCCATTTATATGTGAGATACACGAGAGTTAGTGGTAGTGTTCCCCAGCATTACTACTACTTTATTACTTCTACATGCTTCAAGAAGTCCAGGTTATTGGAGGTTAATGCCCTATTAACCATATTTTGCTCTTCTCTTCGATGATCTAATATATTCTCGAATGATTCAGGCCCATGACTATGATGCTTTCTCTTGTGTATTCTTAGTAATGCCCTTGGACATGTGTTCCACCTCCACACATTGATCTTCTCACGCTCTCAGCCCCCTCACTGCTTGTGGTCCTCTTCTATCATCCTGCTCAGGGATCATCCTAATTGCCATACCTATGACCTTATTATCATCAATATATTTACTCCCTCTATAATCTGCATCTATTGCCTCTACTCCTTCAGGATTAATGTGCTCTCTTTTACAAGGATGAAACTTCACTGAAATCACCTTAGCCCTCTTCCCTATGTCCACTCCCTGTCATATTGGAGACTGCTGCCATCTACTTCCTCAGCTGTGTTTGTCCTGTTTAGTTTTACTTGGTTTTGATATCTTTAAGTATGTCTACATTACTGTGACATTCCCCTTTATGTTTCTTAAACTAGACTCTCCATTAAAGCCTAAGTATCTCATATGTGCATTAAACATGGTGGAAGGATGGCTGTTTATTTCCCCATCCCCACCAAGACTTGTTCCTTTCAATTTCCCTTTGCTCCTTCCTCCTTGCAGTTGTTCATGTCCCAGAAAAGAAGTAATTCTCTTCTCACCTCCAACAAATTCCATGTATTCTGTTTCTTGAATCTGGCCACGTTTCCTCATTTCCATGGCAACCCTCCTAGAACATAAGCTACCTTATGAATCCTTTCATTGGCTCAGTAGTGTGTAATTGGACATGTTTTCTTTTCTGACTTCCTTCAGTTTGTTTTTCATACAGTAGCTCTTAAGTGGACACGCCAGATTGCATCCCTCTGTCTCAAACTGTCCAGTACCTTCCCCTTGAATGCACAGTAACTCTGAATAGAGGTCCTTGCTGATTTCTGATTTTTATCTTCTAACCTTCCCCCTTTTATATAATTCTGCTTAGTCCCTTTCCAGTTTCTTTCAAGTATCCAAGGTGTCAGGCTTCTGACTACACTTGCCTTGTCCTCTGCATTTGGTTTTCAGAGCTGAAACTAATTGACTCCCCTTGGTTTCCCAAGTCTCATCCCATTTATTTCCAGTGGTGGTTTTCCTGGTAATCCACTCTTTCTTGGTGACAGTTTTGTCACCTTCCCAGTCATCATTTCTTCTGATTCTTCCTTATGGTAGAGATCATGCACCTTGATAGGAGCTACCTTTGTTGAATTCTTTACTGAGAGAACATAGAGAACTGAGAATGAAGTACAAGTTAAGAGTGTAGTATTCAACAGCCTCCTGAGACAAGACTACTCCAGTATACTCCATCTCACCGCTGAGCTTCTGACTCTAGGTTTGCTCTAGTTCTCGCAAGATGGTTTTTGTTTCAGAAATAAGACAAAAACATACTCACTAAATTTCTGTGTTTATCCCCAAATTGGTAGTCATTTGTCCATTTGTGCTTAGGCTACTTTTCCAGTCATTAATCAGTAACAGATACCTACATATGCCCTCCATATACATACATACACACATACACACATACACACACAGACACACACAGACACACACACACACACAGACACACACACACACACACACACACACACACACATCTGGCCATCATCCATCTTCTCTGGCTTTAGAATCCCACATTCTCTTCTGAAACCTGAGCCATGAGGGGAGAGTGTTTTGATGAAGACATCCCATTTAGGATTGAGTTTCCAAAATCTTTCATTGTCTGCACATTGTCTTATTGTGGTTTTGTGTGTGTGTGTGTGTGTGTGTGTGTGTTAGTTTCCCACACCTGCTGTTCTAGCTACTTGGGACGCTGAGGCAGAAGTATCACTTGAGTCCAGAAGTTCTGGGTTATAGTGCACTATATCTAGTGGGTGTCTGTAGTATGTTCACCATCTAAATAGTGCCTCCCAGTAGTGGGGATCAGGTTAGAAGACAAAGATCATTATCCTTTAAATTTGTGCCTTATTTCAACATTTTCTTCTCTTGTTTTTAATGTTCTTCATTTTTTTCTCCATTAGTCACTTTTTATATATTATGGAAAAGAGAATGTCAGCAGTTTCAGATTTATATCTCAAAACTTACTAAGATCTTTAAGCATGGTTTCTCTGAGATCAAGTTCAAAATTTCTAAAGAAATGTATTAACGAGTAGATGACATTTTGAATTCTGATTGTGTGACGTGCTATCACTTGGAATATTTTCACAGTAGACCCATTTATGTATGCTGTAAAAAGAAATTTTCTGCAAAGAATGCCTGTCATTCTAGGCAGATAAGACTGGCCATATTTGAATATCTGTACCTGGTGGAGGTTTGTGCCTATCTCTGGCATTTCTTTAACACTAGTTGAAGTCTGAGATGACAAAAAGTTGTATGTGCTAGAGAAACCCTTACCACCACTAGGCCTCTAAAGTGTATTTTAGACCTTTGACAAGTCATGTTCATTCTGCTCTTCCTCTTGAAGTCCATTTCAGTAGTAAGTATTTAAAAGCAAGCTGGATAGAAGGCCATCATTTATGTTGCTTTTGTTTTACTTCCCAGCACACATATACTGGCTCACGACCATCTGTAACTCTAGTTCTATCTCTCTTGGCTTCTGTGGGCACCAAAAAATGCATATGGTGCACATACATACATGCAGGCAAAACACTTATACACAAAAATAAAAATAAAAAAATATATGAAAAGGGTAGAGATAATTTGGCTCCGTCTAATTGGCCTTCGAGCCTACTGTTTCTTTCATTGAGGTTTGTTGCTGGTCTTGTTTTGGCTCATCTCTACCTTACACTTTACATTTGTTTGTCTCAATCACAGAATCTAAAATTAATGTATAATGCATGATATATGTTTATGTTGTGTTTACTTCTAAAGTTGGATCCTCATTTTTTTGATTCAGTATGTTAGTTAAGAGACCAACCTCTTTAAACAAACATTTGCTCATCTAATCTAAGCATCAGTTTCTTTTTTGTACTGGTAAGACTACAACATATATTTCCTAACTTTTTTGATATGTAACTTAAAACAAGTTACTGGACCAGTAGGCATTATATGAATATTCAATATTATTAGTATAAATAAGATTATTGATGCAGAAAAATATTATACTGTTTACTCATAATATAAGTTACTGTGACACTATAGTAACACCACAATAGCCTCATACTCTTACTTTATGACATCTCAACATCATAGTTTATAGAATGAACCATAAAGTACACTAGACTCACATGAGTGTATATGTTTGTCTCTAAATATTTAGAGCTATCAGATTAAAGACATGGAGGTTCTTATAAACTAGATAATTATGAACAGCTAAATGGTTAACAAAAGTTCTAAGTGTGCAAAATGCTGACTATCAAAAGCTAGAGAAGGTGTCAAACAACAGGTTCCGGTAGTACAGTCACCTTAGGACACAGTTTGGCAGTTTCCTATGAAATTAAACATACTTTTATACCCAATGATCTGGCCATCGCACTACATGGAATTTACTTAAAGACACTAAAACATGTGCCCACCCATACACACACATAGCATTCTGACAGAGTTTTTTGTTTGGTTTGTTGTTTGGTTGATTTTGTTTTTGTTTGTCACTTTTCTATTCATAATTGCTAAACATAGAAGGAACCAAAATGTGGATGGATAAGTAGCAAACTGTGGTAATCCTGATACTGACAGAATTCATGACTAAAAGGAAATGAACTATCATGACATGGAGGAAGTAGGTGCATATTATTACTCGAAAGAGGGCAATTTGAAGAAGGTTCCATACTTTGTGAGTCCAACTACATGACATTCTTGGAAAGACAAAGCTCAGAGACAATGAAGAGATTAGCATTTGTCAGGTTTTACAAGGTGGTAAACGGTGATTTGGTGTGACACAGGATGTTTTAGGGCTGTGAAACTACAGTTTGATCCAAGTGTGTTGTATGTATGCCTTCATACATTTGCCAAGATTATAGAATGTGCAATACCATGGTGTATACAAAAAATGTAAACTGTGGGACCAGGTTATAGCATGTGTCCATGAAAGATCAGCAGTTGCAAAGAGAATACTATACTGATGGGAATATTTGTATATGAGTGAAAATGTGCACGGTAGGGGAAGAGGTATGTGGCAAATCTCCACATCTTCCTCCAAATATTATGATTTCAAAACGTCCAAAAATTAAGTCTCATATGAAATTTTAAAATGATTTTCCATTGGCAGCTGAGGATATGTTACAATCTCATCTAATCCTCTCACTTTCCAACTTTTAATTTTTGTTCTGATAGTACTGAATGCTAACATTTCTTTCTCTTGTGGTAAGGACATTATGCAAACTGGGTGCTGATAATCTCCACCAGTTAGCATAGTGCTGTCACTGTCTTTAATATTTTGACTTTTTTTTAGTGTTAAGGGAATCAGATATTCTTACTCTAAACTACTTGAAAATAATATCCAATATATACAAAGAACTCAAGAAGTTAAACTCCAGAGAACCAAATAACCCTATTAAAAATGGGGTACAGTGCTTAACAAAGAATTCTCAACTGAGGAATGACCAAGAAGCACAAAAGAAATGTTCAATATCCTTAGTCATCAGGGAAATGCAAATCAAAACAACCCTGAGATTCCACCTCACACTAGCTAGAATGGCTAAGATCAAAAACTCAGGTGATAGTAGATGCTGGCAAGGATGTGGAAAAAGAGGAACACTCCTCCATTGTTGGTGGGATTGTAAGCTGGTACAACCACTCTGGGAATCAGTCTGGCGGTTCCTCAGGAAACTGGACATAGTACTATCTGAGGACTTAGCTGTACCACTCCTGGACATATACCCAGAAGATGCTCCAACCTATAACAAGGACACATGTTCCACTATGTTCATAGCAGGCTTATTTATAATAGCCAGAAGCTGGAAAGAACCCAGATGTCCTTCAACAGAGGAATGGATACAGAAAATGTGGTACATATACACAATGAGGTACTACTCAGCTATTAAAAACAATGAATTCATGAAATTCTTAGACAAGTGGATGGAACTAGAAGATATTCTCCTGAGTGAGGTAAACCAATCACAAAAGAACACACATGGTATGTACTCACTGATAAGTGGATGTTAGCCAAAAAACTTGGAATATCCAAGATACAATTCATAGACCACATGAAGCTCAAGAAGAAGGAAGACCAAAGTGTGGATGCTTCAGTGCTTCTTATAAGGGGAAACAAAATACCCAACAGGAGAAAGTATGAAGACAAAGTATGGAGCAGAGGCTGAATTAAAGGCCATCCAGAGTCTGCCCCACCTGGGGATCTATCCCATATACAGTTACCAAACCCAGGCACTACTGCAGACGCCAAAAAGTGCTTGCTGACAGGAGCCTGATATAGCTGTCTCCTGAGAGGCTCTGCCAGAGACTGACAAATACAGAGGTGGATGCTCACAGCCAACCATTTGACTGAGTATGGGATCACCAATGGAGGAGTTAGAGAAAGGACTGAAGGAGCTGAAGGGGTTAGCAACCCCATAGGAAGAACAATAATATCAACCAACCAGACCTCCCAGAGGTTGCAGGGATTAAACAATCAGCCAAAAGTGTACACTTGGCTCCAGCCGCATATGTAGCAGAGGATGGCCTTGTTGGGCATCAGTGGGAAGAGAGGCCCTTGGCCCTGTGAAAGCTTGATGCCCCATTGTAAGGGAATGCCAGAGTGGGGAGATGGGAGTGGGTGAGTGGGGAAATACCCTCATAGAAGCAGTGGGGTATGGAATAGGGAGTTTCTGGAAGGGAATCCAGGATACAGGACAACATTTGACATGTAAATAAACAAAATATCCAATAAAAAATGGAAAAAACAACTTCACTGCCTCAAAAGTTTAATATTTTGAAGTGACCTCTGGGAAAATCCCCTTATAAAATTATTTGTCTTTTACGAGATATTAGATTTCATATAGAGGGAAAATTGTTAACATTAAGTTTGCTTTTTGAGCTTAGCAATAGAATTATTTCCCTTGATTGGCATCTGAGTGCATCCCATTGCATATGTTCTCTTGAATTCATGTCTGGCAAGTAAAGTCATGGCTTGCCTCAATGTAGGGCAGCTGCAAGCCTCAATGCTCAGTTGGCTTTGGTATTGTGAATGGAAACAGTTGCTACTAAAATATACATGTTGTAAACCATTGTTTGGCGGGTTGTATATTTTCAGCAAAGTTCTATTTTAATGGTTTTGTTAATTTAATGGATTGTAACTCTAAGTTTAGCAACATTTGTATTTGGCATGCTTTTTCAGCAAAACATGAAATACTTTTAGCTTCTTGGTTATCCACCCAGGAGATAATCTAAAAGGCAAAGCAGGGGAAACCATAGATCTGTCTTTATTTGGGGGAAAAGCCTTTTGAACCTTCCTGCCACAGTATATTGTATTGTGCTTTCCTCTTATCAGACTCCCCACCTCGGTATGTGTGAGATATGGAAACCAGTGTCTTCTTTAAACTGCTAGTTGTGACAATCTAAGACAGAAAACAGACAACACATGCTGAACCATGTGCAGACCCAAGATGAGCATTGAATTATGGGACATAGTCACATCCAAGACACCCTCAATTATACCATTTCTTTTTTTTTTAATGGTTTAAATCCCCTTATATTTATTGAGACTATTACTTATAGTACAGAGTATTTACTATGTTGGTAAATTTTTATATCCTCTGAAAAACAATGTATATTCTATTGTTGTTGGGTGGAATATTCTTTTTTATTTATTTATTTATTTTTAAATCATAATTTTTACTTATTCACACAGAGGTTATAAACACAAAAATGCAAGAATTGGGGAAGGGGATGACACTGGAGCATGGGTGTTCAGGGGGAATACAGATATCTTTCAGAACAGGGTATTGGCTGGGTGAAGTTTCAGGGGACAGGTCACTATGATTATGCCTATGACTCACTTGTCCTTATCTAAGTTGGTATTGTCTGCCAAGGCTACCTATTTACAAGGTCTATGATTACTTGGGCTGGTAAATTTCCACCAAAGCTGCCTGTTTACAATAGCTTATAGCCATCTGTTTCAATATTTTCCCACAGAGACCCAAGACTTGGTGTTAGTATACAACATGTATGACAGGCCTATTGCCCAGAACCCCCTGACTGGCGATCTGAATTCTTGCTTATGCTGCAAGACTAAGCGCTGCAAGGAAATATAAATAAAAGTTAAAAATATCTCTCTGGGTTCCCTGAGGGACAAGCCTGACTGCATAGGGGTTGATGTCAAAAGTATCCCCTCTCCAGGAAAAAGACATCAGGACAGGTATGGCCCTCATGCCTCACTGGACAACGACAGGGGGACTGGAGCCATTACAAGGTCCCCTTCAATTACTGGAGGTCAGACCTCTATCCCTGCCTTTGCAAGATTAGAATCGCCACAGCCCTTCTATACTTAGAGAAGGGAGGAGATGTCAGGGGCAGCCCTGCTTATACACTGAAGGCCTAAAATCAGCCATAGGCCTAAAATTATACCATTTCTTTTCCTTGCCTCATTTCCTGGGAGTTGTTCCAATATAGCCTCTGGTCATATTCTCTGTTCAGCAAAGTGTAAGGAAAACATTGTGTGATCTCTGGAATCACACTGCCTGCTTTACAGCGTTCGAGTAGTTTATTTTGATGATTTTTCTTTTTCTCACCTCTTTAAAAGTCAAAGGCAGCATCAAGCACACAGAGCGCTGTTTTGTCATCACTTTCTATCCCCATATAGTCAGTGTTGGCCAACAGGCTTACAGGCTTTGCTCAGGCTGCCTTGATGCTGCCCTTTCTCATCCATCCTGCTTTCACTGTTGTTCCAAATACAATTCAGCCATGGAGACACTTATGAAAACACATTAATGAAACTAGTACAAATTACAGATAACTGTCTGTGAGACTCTGAGACTCTGTGGCCTGTCGAATTATGGATAGAAGGCAATCTGAACCCAAATTACCTAGGAAATGCATAGACAATGTGATAATTTTTCTAAATGATACAGCAGGCCTGTGTTGTCTCTGAATGCAGGAGAAAACTAGCTTAAGACCTCTCTCTCTCTCTCTCTCTCTCTCTCTCTCTCTCTCTCTCTCTCTGTGTGTGTGTGTGTGTGTGTGTGTATGTGTATAATAAAAGAAGGTAGCCGGGCCATGGTGGTGCACACCTTTAATCCCAGCACTTGGGAAGCAGAGGCATATGGATTTCTGAGTTCGAGGCCAGCCTGGATTACAGAATGAGTTCCAGGACAGCCAGGGCTATACAGAGAAACCCTGTCTCGAAAAACAAAAACAAAAACAAAAAAGAAAGCATATACAGAGAAATGAGAAAGTAAGGTCTTGAATTATCCCAATCACCTCACTCCTACCAAGAGCTAGACTTTAAAGTTATGGGAATGTAATGCAGGAAAGAGTGTTAAGGGATGGCCAGAGGTATATCACTTGGTGTTCCTTTTACATCAGTTCCCATCAATGGTTCAAAGCCTCCATTTCCCCATGCACACAAAGTATTAAGAGGAGTCAGAATCCAAGTTTTATGCTACTGTTAATGTTACATGCCATGTGGTAAATGAGGACAAGGCTGGTAGAGCCAGTGACTAGGTATCACCAAAGTATTGATCATATGCAATTTAGTTGCTTGGCAAAAGACAAAACATTGCTTTATATGACATCAATGGCATATTGAAGGGAGAAATAGATATAAGAATTATAGATGCATATGTACAAATGAGTACATGAACTGGTACTCATGCTCCTCTGTAAATATTTTATTCCTTACTTCAATATAAATATGCCTTAGTATTTGGATGCCTCCCAAAGAATCATTTGAGAAAATAAAAGGATTTAAAACATCTCTTTAATGGTACTATATTGAAACAAACTCTACACAGTTGTCTGATAACACTGATGGTCTTGTAGAAGATGATTTGAGGCAACTTTAGAAATATTGTTACTGCTAACAATGTCTCCTTAAAATATGAAATGATAAAAGAAAATAATTCACTGGAGAGTTTTATCATAATCATCAGCTCATAGAGGTGTTCACTGATCACTGTGAGGGTGCAGGTAACGATGACTTCCACAGAGTTGTATGAAAGCAGGGGCATTGACTTTGAAGGCAGAGCCTGAACTTGAATACTAATTTGGCTACTTTACTACTTAGGCTTTAATACCTCCACTCAGAAAATAATCTATGCAAACCTCAGAACAGTATCTGCCATAAGAGTAACACTAAAATCAGTGCTAGTGAACATAGCTGTTGACAATATAGTCACCACCCTTCTCATCATCTTCGTTGTTGGAAACGTTGCCTTTTAGATGTGCTTGCATGAAATGCGTCTTATCTTTGTTCACTATCAAAATGTTGTTTGATTTTATACTTTTCCTAATATATTATTTCATTTTGCTATATCATGGTGGATATAAATATAACTACTTTTATGTATAGATCCAGGGAATCTCTAGAATTCCTTATAGAAATTAAATAATAAAAATGTGAACAGGGTGAGCAATATCATTACATCTTGAGTGTATTTGGCTTAATCTCACCTGCATGTGAAATTTAGGTATGTAGTCTACACTCAATTTATATAGGCTGTAAGTTCCTCAAGAATGTCTTGAACCAAATGGCTTCCAAACCTGGAGAGAATGAATTCCCTGTGTCTGACCATTCCAGCTGCATCTCAGCAGGCTTTAGAGGGACAGAAAGGGATGAAGTCTAGCCAACACCATCACAGAAAACACCCCAGGCATTTTTGAAATTTGAAAGAGCAGAGGAAGGATTTCAGTTTTGGTCTCCTTAGGGGTTACTCCAGTGCTGTGCCAGGTATCTGTTAGCTTGTGAGCTAAAAATGCTATTAAATTGAACTTTAGTGTAGGCTTTGATTTTTTAAACCTTACTTTTAATACAGGTTCTTAAATGCTTTAACCTCCCTTTTAGCACATCACCCACCAAAGGCCGTGGAAAAGAAAGGTTATTAGGGCACGGTGGAAGTGGACCTATTTAGAAATATTCTTTGGAGCAAATCCAATCTACATTGTCAAGATATATACCAGCAGTACACTTCAGTAATGTCATGATAGCTAACACAAATCAGTAGTGATGACAGAACAACCCAGCAGAAACAACCAAGCCTCCACCAAATCTGCCAAGTCAGCAGGAGCAACCAAGACCATCATGGACACCAGGAGAAGTTCTTTGCCATGCCTATCCCAACAAAGTGAAGATCAACAAAGAAGAAGATGCAAGACCAATGAAGCATTGTAAAGCTAGCTATGCAATCTATCCATTGAGTCCTATTTATACTCCCTCCAAACATCATGTGTCCTCCCACGGTTCTTTCCTCAGCAAAACACCATGTGAGTCTGTCTTAGCAAAACTCCCTGTGAGTCTGTATTAGCTGACATCACTGTGCCAATCAATCTGAGTCCACAGAAGCTGCAAGAATTTGCCAGAACACCACCAGAAGTTTTTTTTTTTTTTTTTTTTTGGCACATTTCTTTCTACAAAGTCATGACAAATGATGACCATTAAGGAATGGCAAGACATACCAATACTATTGAGCATTGTCCACTGTCTACTGGGTCTTTCTTAACATTGTGCATCCTTTCACATGTTTGTTTTAGCAAAACATCCTTTACTTGTGTCTGCTTCAGGGAAACACACCTTCACGTGTCTGCTTTAGCAAAACATCTTTTTACCTGTACCCACATCAGGAAAACACTCCTTCATGAATCTGCTCCAGCAAAACACCATCCAGCACCACTGACTTTCCAAAGATACCATTAGTTTCCACTTCACTTTACAAATCCACAGATTAGGTAATGTCATGCATGGTGGTAAAAGACTGAGGTACTTCCTCCCTAAAATTAGAAACAAAATGATGTCTGCTCTTGGCATTACCATGCTAGAGGGCCTGCACAGGGCAGTTCAACAAGAAAGTAAAATAAAAGTTCACCTGCTCAAAGGGGCAATAGTAAAAGTCTTCTATTTGTAGGAAGGTTACCTTTTATATAGATTTATACTTAGAAAATCAAAAAATTCACCAAAAATGGAATTTGAGCTAAAGAGTTTAAGAAGATAGCAATTCACGAAGTCAAAGTGCAGAAGTTGTATTTCTATACAGGAACAAGGATAAAACAAGAAAAATCTATTTTCAAAAAGTTCTAAATGAATATAATATATAGGAATAATCTTAAAAAACTAGGTATAAAACTTACTGTAAGTAGTACGAGACATTGCTGAAAGAAGTTATGAACTCTCATCATAGACTGACTGGCAGGCATGCTGTGTAACACTGTAGAGAGATCTGTAGGTTCTGTGTGTTCCTTACCCAAACCCAGAAGATTTTTAAATGTTGGGGAAACTTTTTTTTTTTTTTAGGTTTTCCAAGACAGGGTTTTTTGTATAGCCCTGGCTATCCTGAACTCACTCACTCTGTAGACCAGGCTGGCCTCAAACTCAGAAATCTGCCTACCTCTACCTCCTAAGTGCTGGGATTAAAGGCATGTACCACTGCTGCCCGGCTAGGTGAAACTGTTGAGGGACACACAATTACTAAAAACATCTTGAGAAAGAGTAAGAACTTTGGATAATTCATGCTTCTCAATTTCTGTAAGCACACTACAAAAGCTAATATGATTAAATGTGGTACTGGGATGAAAATTGGCACAGATTTTTGAGATATAATTGAAAGTCCAAATATAAATCCTAATGTGTATGATCAATTGGATTTCAGTAAAGCTGATAAAATAATTCCATAAGGAAAAAACATTCTGTTTTTTACACATATTTGGATGAGTAGATTCACATATATAGGCTGTTAGACTCCTACCTCATACCATGTACAAAATAGTGACTCAAAATGAATAATGGATCAAATAAAACAACAAAAAAATGTAGACCTCGTAAAGAGGAAACATAGAAGTAATCATTATCAATCTGAATTTGAAGATAGTTTTTAGATGTCACATCAAAAAGCAAGTGAACAAAGAAATGTCAACAAATTGAACTTCACCCAAACTAGAAATGTTAGTTTTCAAAAGAAAACATCAAGGATATGAAAAGAAACTTATACAGTGGAAGAAAAGTTTGGTAAATTTTCTACCCAATAAGAAACTTGTATCAATATATATATAAAGAATTTGTATAATCCAATAATAAAAAGAAAATACCATGGTTTTAAAAATCAGAAATATATCTGACTAGATAGTTTCAAAAACCCAATGTCTGGAAGACTAGTAAGAGCAAGAAAAGATGCTCAGAGTCATCAGTCATTATAGACTGCCAATCAAAACCATACGGGACAGAGTCATCAGTCATTATAGACTGCCAATCAAAACCATACGGGACAGCGCTTTGCAGCCATTAGAAGCTCCCCCATAGACAAGCCAGCTAACAGAAAGTCTTGGAGAGGTACTGGGATGTGAAACTCTCATACACTGTTGGCAACTATGAATCAAAAATTGTGACACTTTGAAACTAGTCCTTAGTTCCTCAGATAGCTAATGGGAATTACTAAATGATCTCAGGATTCTACTCCTAGGGACACATGCAGGAGAAATAAGAACAAATGTTTATCATGTGGTAAGTAAAAAATTTAAATGTGGTATATTCAAATAATAAAATATTAATCTATATTAAAATTAATAAACAACTAACAATGAAACAAGGGCATAGAGCTTGAACATAACCACAACAAGTGATATTGATCAATAGTAAAGAACAAAATAGTCATTTTATGATCTTAGTATTTTAAAAATTTAGTAGATGAGAGTTTTTGTGATCCTGAGGGAGAAAGTTGGGGAGTGGGTAAGGAGTGAGTGACAGTTGTTACATATGGCAAATCTCTTGAGGGTGATGAAAATATCTTGCTTTTGTAATTGTTATAGCTGAACTGTAATGATTAAACTGTCTTCTGTAAATTTATGAACAATAAGATATACTACATACCTTAATAAAGTTTTTTTTTTTAATTTCCTGATAGGATATAACTTTGTTTCAGTCATGTAATGTCTATTGATGTTACCTTATTTGATCAGGTCACTGGAATTTCACTAGAAATTCTCCTTGTTGTGTTATACCTGAGGTACCAGCCTGTGTGTCATGTGCTGCTCATGAAGTAGCTGGGGGCTCTGGATAAGAATTCCTTAGAGTAAAGCTGATGTTTTCTGTACATTCCGAGTGTTGGAAGTTTTGTATTGGAAAGGTACTTCTGCTAACATGCTTTCACCTTGGAATGCTGCCTTTAAATACCACAATGAAATTATGCACTAGGCAACTGAATATGTCAAGCACAAAATGTGTTGCATAATACCAATGAATACTAAACATGATTTTAGAAAAGAAGGTGACTCTCAGATCACCT
>NW_021604671.1:562704-600204 GCF_004785775.1 Grammomys surdaster | reverse complement strand
ATGCACTTCATCTTTGATAGATGGACATGTCAGAATACTGTTCAGAAGTTAAAGAGTAATGTTGTTTTAAAAGCTGAACAAGAGCCTTAATACTAACCTTTAACAAAACTTTACTAAAGGATGATTTCAGTGAAGAGAAAACTTTTATATACTTTGATGAGCAATACTTCAGCTCATATTTTGTTGTCAACAAAACACCTGTTAAGAATGCTTGCTTTGATGTACATTGGAATAGTCAGTCTCCTGAAGGGGTGTTCTGATCTTTTCTTTTAATTTCAGAGAACACAGTACTTAATAGGCAAAGCGTATAATGCAATGGCTCTAGTCTTATTTTATTTTTAGAAATTATGTCGAAAAATGTATGTGACATCACTTTATAGATTGACACTATATAATTCAACAAATTAAAAAGAAATTTTAACGGCAAAATATTAGATATAATTCTGTCCTTATAATGAGGAAGTATTTTTCAGGATATAAATCCAGAATATAAAATAGGATTGAAGTTAGACTTTCCCTAACTTTAAAATTTTTCTTTGCTAATATCACCAGCACAATATCCTAGTTTTAGCTGTAACCTAAGATTATTCATGATCTCTTTTTCTCATCCTAAGTATTCAATTACTCGCTGGCAATTATTATGTGGCCTTCTTGGCTTACTACAATATTAGATTAATATAGATTTCTTATGCCAAATTAGCGGAAATCACCGTTGCCCACAACAGCAATTCACTCTTCTCTTAGTCATATTTGTGTTACAGAGGCTTTAATATTTTAAACTTGGATGTACTGTGTCATGGAGCACATGGAGTTTGTATCTGAAACCCGTAAAGTACATTGGAGCCTTTCTCAGGAGTCTAATTCAGTTAGGCTTAAATGAGAGTCTTTATAGTGACTGCTATTCTTCTGCTGTCATACCAACCAGAAAGATTTAAAGATTTGCGTTTCCTTGTCTGTGGATCAACTACAGGTGACAAGGAAAGACAAGAGGTACTCAGAGCTGTCCAAGGTATTTGGCTTCTGAGAAGTTAATCATTATAAAAATGCATTTCTCTGTATCCATGTAATTGGTTTGTCTCCATTTCTGAAAGTTAGAATTATATTGCTATTAGGGGAAAAAACCTAATGGATATAGCAGTTTTTCAGATAATGTAGCAATCTAATGTATAACTAAATTTAAAACGTCAGAAACAGTTTAAACTTTCATATAGTACTCAACTAGTACTCCTGTTTGCATCTTTGAACTATTTAAGTGGAAATAAGCAAAATTCACAACTACCAGATGTAGAATTCCACGCCATCCTCATGAAAGCCTAATGAGGACAGTCTCTGTGGCACACAGCAGTGTGGACAAACAGATCACAAAATGCAACTCACAGGAATTTATTGCTCTTAAAATTATTTCTTATCCTTATGTGACCTTCCATGTCTGCTATAGAAATCCAAAAGATCATAATTGTTTGATATGAAATGCAAAAGAATAGTTAAGTTGAAAGTTTAACATCATGAAATTCAAAATCCCAAGTGGTATATAAACATTAAAAGAAACTTTGGACTGCTAATCCTAGGAAATGAGTTTTATGGATTGAATTCAACAAGGCTTCAGAAATGGTTCCATCTGCTGCCTAGCAGCTGGTGAAAGGATAAATTTAATTCATTAATTCATTTGGAAAAAAGGATCCAAGTAGTAAAGACTTCATTGCTCATAATACATATAGGTGGAAACACTGAGATGTGGTTCTGTTGCCATTGCAGATAATGAGTGTCTTCTCTTTTTGGTAAAGGTCTTCATGATTGAGTCAATACATGTTGATTTTTATGACAATAGCCAATTATTTTGAATTAGTTCAATGCTGTAAAACACTCAGGGAAGTTAAAAGTCTCAGTTTTCAATCTAGGGAAATATGGGTAATTGAAAGAGAAGCTTTCTCATATTGTATATGTGTCTATGGGAGACAGTATGTGTGTCTCTACCTACCGTATGTACACAAGCATTTAGGTTTAAACATAAATGTGCCATTGAGTAACTCAATTCAGTAGCATTTATATTAGGTAGACATCCTGTCCTATTTGCAGAAATGTCCAAAAAAATTTAATGTTTAACATAGATTATATCTTAGATTCAAAATTTGTATCTACTCAAATGTTTGATGATCAGATAACACACCTTTTTTCACCCACTTTCTCCTTGTAACGTAACTTGTCCAGTCTTTCCAATCATATTCAGCAGCTTGATTTAAAAGATTAGAAAGTTGTACCTGAAGTCCTTTCCTGTCTCTCTCTGTGACATTAATCATTTTGGCATAAGTGTTAGAAGTCTGAAGACACAGATATACTATTGAATGTGTTATATAGGATACAGTGGTGTTGTTCTATAAAAATGTTTTGATGCCAGGTTTCTCAAATCATGTTCAATCAGCATGTTCAGGTATTGGAAAGTTTGTGTGGTTTATGTTTAAACTGCGATCGCTTGAACAGATTTTCTTAACTGCTAACATTTTAATAAGAGCCACGTTTCCCTTAGATACAACTCACCTTTTCTGGCAAGGTAAATACTTCCTGGTTGCCAGTTAATTGATCGGTGATAGAGATAAGAGTGTCCCCACGACCAAGGCTGTTTCAGTAACCAGTGTACATTTTAGCTATTTTTTTTCCTGGTTGATGATTTCGGGAATGATGCTTAGCCTTCTAACGAGATGCACAGCTCACGGTGGTGTATATGCTGGGTTTACTATAAAGGTTCTGTGTGTACCCTGTGGGCTGGGTTAAGAATCAGGGTTTATGTATTTACTTGTACTGTTGTATTGTTTAGACAGCTTTGGTTTAGTTTTGATCTTTTTTTTTTTTCTTTTTGCCTTTGAGGCTCTTCCACAGTGTCAGCTGCTGACTGATAGTAGGAAAACTGCCTCATGGTGTGAATGAAAGGGACCTAGCGGTTGGTAAACAGAGATAAGGAATAAATAGAGCACAGGCAAAAGGAGATAGTTCTGTGGGGGCCCAGATTGCTGCCAGTCTGTTCAGGGGAGATGCGGAGCCTGTCCTTTTCCCAGATTAAATTAGTGTGCGAAATCTCCAGTGACCTCCTCCCCTTCTCCCCACACTCTTCAGCCAAGCTGAACAGCCTCTGCTGTAAAGTATTCATTTTACCCAGGGACACATGGACAATAGAGCTTTCCCTGATACTTATGGACAGCTGTCGTCATTCAGAAGGCTCTCAGCATTTCATTTTTCATAGGAGTTAAAAGGGTTTTTACCTTGGAAGCAAAAGGGGCAGGATCACAACTTTGCCAGTTCTGAGGCTGTTTGGGCAAGGGGTCTGACTGAGGCCAGAGTGAGCTGTGAGCAGGAAGAATCTGCACAGAGAACTGATTTGTTTGTTTGTTGTTGTTGCTGTTGTTGTTGTGCTTAATATGATTAAGTTAAGATAGAAATTAAATTTCAACTCTGGGTTCCTTATTAGGAGAAAATACCTTTGATTCTGAAAGTTTCATAAAATTAAGGTCATCATTGCAAAATAGACAATTTGTATCCACCTGGTCTACTTTCATTTTGCCTAAATATACATGCATTTTATTACCTTTGAATAAGCACGGGTAAATATTAAGTCTGTAAGATACCTTGGTAGTCCCATACTTTTTATTTTTTTAGTGATTTACTGCAAATATATTCAGCATTTGACTGATTAAATAGACCTTCGGCAACCTTGAGGGTCACTGTGTAGAGTATGTACATAGAAAATGCATCAGCCCATTGTACCCTGGCAGCTAATGAGATTGGTCGTTAAGTAAATGACACAAAGCCTACAAAAAAAAAAAGCGTACAGCTCACTAGAGTATCACAGAGTGTCCCCGCACACCACACAACGACACAAACACTGGACTAACCTAGCCCACCCTGCTTTATTCTACATCACTGCTTCCCTGATGTCAGCGTGAGAAGCAGAACAAAGGCTAGGAGGCAGCGGTAAGTCAGCCTGGCAATTAAGCCCTAGGGAGAAAGTGGAACAAATCTCATCCTAACCGTGGGGACGAAAGTCCGTTTCTAGACAAGTGGGTCCAGATGAAGGGATTTTGCTGTTACCTCTAGAAATACTGCCTCAGTGGTCAGTGTTCTGATTGTGTTGTTGTTGTTGTTGTATTGTTTTGCTGTCTCACAAAAGTTTGTGAATCTCAGAAGTCCAGTACATCCCAAATGGCAAGTGAACATAATATGAGAGGTGGGTATTTGTTGAACAAGAGGGGTGTTAACGAATAGCTACTGTTCAGGTGTGTGTCTAGATTTGAAAACTTTCAAATGGATGAGGCAACTTTAATTTTAGTTTGTCCTCCTGCTTGTAAAGCATAAAGGAAACCCAGGGCATGAATGTAACTGGTGAAGTTCATTCTTAATGTGATAAAATTGTTCAAACCCTTAATGTGTATTTAATATCATGTATAGGGTAGTCAGTGTCTTAAAAATGAATCAATCAATCAAACACAGCAAAACAAAAAAATAAAAGCTCCTCTTTTGGCCAGATATTTTCATTTTCTCAAATCTTGAATTAAAAATTACTATAATATGTGGTATTGGTTGGGAACAGCAATCATTTGCTTGCTATAGTTGGAAGGGGAAAAAATCAAAGCTATCTGACACGGAAGCAGCACTTGCTTACTCTTTCTTTGAAAAAAAATGCATTTGCAGTATTAAAGTGTAACATTGCAGGATCCTTTTAGAGAAATATGGCAGCAGAGAGTTGCCAGGAAGTCGGATTTGCCTTTCTGAAATGTCTGTCTGATTTAGATATTGATATTCTGAGGATGTTTAGTTCAACAGAGGATGATTTTGTTACAAGACATTCAGGTAAATTAAATATTTTATTCTAAGAGCTATCAGCTTAGTAAGTTGCCAATGGCATGATCAACTCTTGATGATCTCATAGAAAACATTTTAAAAGTATTGTTAACATAGTGTTGTATTTGTAAACAGATGTATTCATGATATCAGTGTCAGGATTCACGTTTTAAAGGCAGTGCATTGAATATTAGACTGGTATCATACTCATCTGTTCATGAATTAAAATGACATCGGTTTGCTAAGTTACAGTCCTTGCACTGAAAATTTGTTATTTGTATAGGGATATAGGGATGCTTTGGTTATTAATAATCATTAATAATCATGAGAGATTCATAACATAGGTTCATAATAGGATCTGAGAGATCAGAGGTTACATGTCTCCTTTTATTTTTGTCTTGAAGAACTTTTTCTGTTACAAATGTGTCCTCAGCTTCCATTTTATTTATATAATTTAAGACTAATACATGTTTGTGCATAGTATATATTGTATACTGCAATTCTGACTTTTTTCAAAGTAGCCAGAATTTGAAGGAAGGACATTTTATGACAAGGATTAATGTTGTCTTATTGATTTCAAGTGAAACATGTGCTTTTATTTAGCGAACTTGAAAAATTATAAATGTCATTTCTTCAACATGCCTTTTATGTGACTGGAATGATAGAAAATGGAAAGCCATCTGAAAATGGCCACACTTGCTTCCTAGAAATTCTAGTGTGGGGCAGAGCTATGCAAGTAGTTCTCTCTCACAAGCACTTACGTACCTCACATCGTTCTCAGTGCTGAACATTGTTAATCTGAATCACCTGCGTCATCATTTCTTTTTCCAAGTTGCTAATGCTTGTCCTGTTAAAACAAGAGTGCACGTTTCAGAAAGCATACAGGCCTTTGGTAACATAATTGTTTCACCCCCATCCTGACTGGTGCAACAAAGCATGACAAACTTGACTGAAGACTCTAAGTTGCTTCTCTGCGGATAAGACTAAATAGATTTACTTAACATAAATGTAATTTTTATTATTCAAAGCAAATTATGACTGTGCTCTAATTAAAACCAGAGGCCATAAGTCATTACTGTTAGTTTATGTGAACTTATTTCTACCAGTGTTGTATCTGATGTGCGTGTGTGTCTCCTAGGAACTACTGTTAGTGTTGGATGACTCCATTCTTTAAAAAAAGTTAGAGTTTGATTTGTGCTGAGAAAAAGAAACTTCATTTTAACCAACTTTTACTTCATCTATCTAGTTAATAAATGAGGCTTAAAATTGTTCGGTTGAAAGATTTAAGCATATACTCTAAGCAGTATAGGGTCTTTATTACAGCCAGGAATCCACTAAGAGAAAGAACCAACATTTCCTAGAGAAAGGGCAGCTGTTACATACCATCACATCAGAATTGTGGATTTGAACCCCAGGTCTTCAGTGTGTGCTGCTGGCTATGTTTTAACTTTTCAAACCTCAGTTTCTTGGTCTGTTTAATGGGGATCAGTACCGTAGTCGAAAATAAATGTGATGTGAAAACTAAACAGGATGAGGTGTGTTGTACCCCTGGTGGATCATGCTTGCAGTTTTGAATTTGTGCTTAAGGCTCACAAAGCAAATAAATGCTACACGAAGCCACATTACAGTTAATGTTTCTCACTCCCACGGTGTAGAAACTGGTCCTCTCTTCACTTTCAGAGGCCCCAGTCCTATGAGATTCATTGAAGGACTGTGTCAATTCCATTTTATGTGGCTGGCTGCTCAGACCAATCTAAGGTAATGTGTTCAGACTGCTAAGTGTATGTCAACTATGTGCGGCCAAATTGACTTTTTGTACAGTTGTTTAGTAACTTTCAAAAGAGCATATTAGAATTCTAGATTGTATTTCAACATAAACTTCCTGTAAGAAATATTTACTGACATTTAAATGCATAGTGAAACATCTTGAATTTAAATAATTATAGCTAAGTTTGTTAACTCTAAAGATAATAGTTTAATCTTATTCTTAATGTTTTTATCAATAAATTTAATTTCTTGTACCATTGGGATTTATTTAGTTTTTGGCTTACCTTGTTTCATTTCATTTAACCCTTAAATTAAGTATACATTTTCTTTCTTCATGCTATAATTATTGAAAAGTACTTTATTTTACTTTGTATCTATATGATACTTGAGACTCACATATTGTCGAGTATTTTATAATAACAGATAAAATTACATATTAGTAACTTGTAATAGATACTAGATTGCATTACAATATTTGAATGTTGTTTTGTCAAATGTTGCAACAAATCAATGAGTTTTTCAAGATAAATAAATAAAGTTTTTGTTTTAAGGAGAATGTTGTTGCTAAGGATTTTTTTCCAATTCCAAATATCCTGTGTCTATGGGAGAGTTTTCTGATTTCATATAGCCTGTGCCTATAGGAGAATATTGTTGATTCACAAAAAATACTATAAAAAGTAATGTCTTAAATTTTTTAGTTATTATACTTTATATATAGTTAAATATAATAATAAAATAGTTAATAAATATAGTTAAATAAATAATAAAGTTTATAAACTGGGGTATTTTAGTTTATTTGATTGATAATATATAAATACAGAGTTGCTAGAGATATATGTCCATGTTTGCTAAAACCTCTTTAATATACTTCTAGTTTTCTGATGAGAAATATGTTCATTGATACTAGTCCAATGAGAGTCTGCATCTGTAAATTCCATGAAGAACATGGACATTACAATTTGATAAACACAATATATGAATTTTGTCTCAAATTTTCTAGACCCTCTTAAAAATCTAAACTTACAGAGTTTAATTTAATTTCCTAAGTTGTAAGGTTTTCGTCATGTAGAAAGCATGGCTAAATGCTGGTTTGGAAAACCTACCTTTTAGGTTTTTTTTTTAGATGTGTCATATACATGCTTTTTGAGTGAATTAATGCTTGGCCTGAGCAAAACTTAGCTTCCATTGCTTACAGTATGATGTAGAACCAGACAAAAAAGAAATGGTTAATTGCTTAAAAGGAATAAACAGAATTTTCCTTCCTAGAATATAAAGAGAATATGAAAACACCAAAAGAAGAACTGTGCTTTTGAAAAGCTGATTTGTAAATGACCATCAGTTGGAAAGACACACTGCTTGCTTTTGTGGTAGATTTGGTATGAATTAGAATGAAAGTATTTACCTCTTTTACATTTTCCTCCTCCAAATATCAAACAGTTGTGGAGAATTAGTCTTAACATTTCTATTCTGAGGGGTAAAAAAGAGGTGCCCTCAGGAAGACTGAAGCTGACGATGAGACTGCTCCAGATAAGGGACACGAATTTGAGCACACAACCTGCAACACACAGAGCCCTTGGTGCTTTTGTGTGGGTGAAAGATACCAGTGTCTCCCAAAAGGGTTAAGGAAATGCATTCTGTTGCATCTGCTTACTAAATCCCTTCCTTTAGCAGAAATTCAAATTTTGTAAAGATTATTCGTTTTATTGATGCATATAATTATAATCACAAGCCATCTGCTGATTTGGCAGGCATGGTTAAAATTCTCCAACTCTCATAACCTTTCAAGTACAGTGCCCTTGGGACTCTATTTCACTTTTATATTTTGGAAAACATGTAGGGACAAATAAGGGCGGTCATCTGCAGAATGTCAGACCTGGGGAAATGCAGGAATGGGGATTGAGTTGCATTGGTGGCTCTTATCAATGGTAGGAGAAGTTATTTCCACCTCACCCCCTTTTTTCTGACTTCATGAAAGATGATCCTAGTTTATATGATGAATTTTGGAATTTTTTCCCCAGGGATTAAAGCTATTTCATTACCCTCCCAAAAGGCAGGTTTCAAGCCTAGCCCAAAAGAACATGCCAGCAATCCTTCCAGACATTTCTTATATTGATCTTAACAGATACATTCAGTATATTTCACCTAGTCTTTCTAAACTATGAAGTGTTTGCTTTTATTTTTCTCTAAATATTCAGTTAAATAACCTTACAGCCTAAGATTTGAAGTTGTAAAATAGCTTACACATTTTGATGGCAGTCATTTCGTTGAAAGACTACATTTAGTATTTTAGCTATGTTGCTTTTGTATGAAATTGTGCACTGGTCAGATTTCCCACAGCAGGAATCTTATGTGACTCTTTTCTGCAACTATAAACATTTGGAGCTTGGGGAGTGTCCATGCCTGAATCCCTTACTTCTGTGGGAATATTCCTTTCATAATCTGACTTTATAAGCCTTAATACCTCAGTGGTATGACTCTGTATACAGACAGATCTGAGCAGTGTGAGCCTGCTTTAGGGAACTTGGAGAAGCCACTGGAGTCCAGGACTTGGCTTCATCAGATAGCAGGAGCATGCATATACACAGCCAGTATGTTTCTCGGTTTCTCTTACCACACCCCATGCAATCATCCAGAGAATTATTTTCTAGAATTTTGAGAAAAAGGAAGAGAATTTCTAATACTAACGTTGCACAAATCAAGTTTTTTATGGTGATGTGAAGTATTCAACTTGACTATACTTAACAAGAATAATCATCCCCATCTACCAGATGCTTGCTTTAAGCCAACTTCTGTTTTAAGTTCTTTAATGGATGGTTTTATTTATTATTCAGAATAATCATGTCTGTTTTTACCGGTGAAACAATGGAGACTGATTCATGAGAGTGTTTCTCATGTGACCAGAGGGATGAAAACTTGAGCCTATGCTCTTAATCTTTCTCTGTGCTCTTAATCTTTCTCTGTGTGGCATGGTCTCTGAAACAGAGCATCAGAACAAAGCCAGTGTCAGCAGTGTAATTGTCAGATGATTCTGGGTCCCAGGTACATCTGGGTTCAATTATAGTTAAATATCATTAAGACACTGAATGAATGTGATAGAATGACCTGACAGACTAGTATTTTTTTTTCCTTATCATCAACATCTATCACTTTAAAGGTGACCTCTGGAGTCCCTTTGGTCTCACAAATTCTGTAACTTTGAATTTTTTATAATTAAAACATGAATTTAAAAAATAATTTAAAGATAACATATGTACTCATGATACCGTTCAGATAGAGATTTACTGTGCCAATTAACCCTGATAGCAGAAATAGCCTGTCTAAGAACCACTGAACTCTAGGGCCAACCTAAATAGTAAATTAAGACTTAAACATTTGGTTTCACACTGAAAAGTCTCAGCTCTGTGATTAAAAACACAAACACTCAGAAGCATCTGATAATTGAATTACAACTTTGTATATTTTGAAAGTAATAATATCATGCTGACATAAATCTAACAAGTACTTTACATCTATAAATTTTCACAACTACCATACATGTCACCAGTCAACAGCACAAAGTCAGTTCTCCTCCCCCACCTGGAGGTCAGAAGCCGCACTTCTAAAGGGCCAGGCACTGCTGCAAGGGCGGAAGCCCGCTGAGGCCAGGTGTTGTGACCCTGTGAAGGGACATACAGCTGAGTGTGTTCTCTGCTTTCAAGTGTTTTCTATTGGCTGTCGTTAAGCTTCACTTGAAAGAAATAATGCTTGAAAGTCTATATTTACTACAGGCTACGACATGGTTAGACACATCACAGTCTGTGCTTTTGGTACTAATCTCAATTAGCTGGTAATTGTTAAAATAATCATATATTTTCCTTAAATTATTACAGAATTAACCTGAAGGTAATTTTTAATCTTTGCCAATGCCATATGAAAATTATAAGAACAAATAAAAAGCAATTAATAAGGTTTAACCAAAATCTTTTATATGATAAACTATCTTTAAAGTATTTGATCTTCTTATTTACTAGCAGAGAAACTCAGAACATTACTAAGAACGGCTGAAGTGTTTGTTAAGAGAAGAAATAATTTCAGAATAAATTGTTCCAATTTCAGTATTGTAAATCTTCTTAGGTCGATGCCCATCAAGTGCCCCAGGGTTCAAATACACTATTTCAATTGGATAAGATTTTAAGTAATTTGATTGAATTATTTACTATAATGCCCAGGGAGAGATGTGACAGTGTAAATACCAAGGTAAAATGTTGCTTAGATTTTATATATAATTGGTTGACTATGAAATATTTGTGTGCCTGGGTTTCTAAAGTGTAGAGAATGAACAGAAGCCTGGGTACATGACTCTAAGCACGCATGAGTCAGCATAGGACAAAGTAATATAAACAGATCACTACTCACATCAAAGTAGGTTTGTTAAAACAGGTTGTGGCCAGGTGCAGTTCCACTCAAACTCTCAGCCTTCAAATGAAGGACCCAGGAGTATCCTGTTCTACCCAGCCTTCAAAAGATGAAGCAGCAGCCTAAATAGCAGATGGCTATGGGCAGAGGCCATGCTCTTGCTTAGAGATGGCATCATGAAAGATCTTGTAGAGAGTGCATTTAAGCAACATTGAATCTATACATTCAACAGACTCATTAGAATCTGCTGTATTAAACTCACTTGTTAAGCAGTGAGGATAGTAGATGAGGATTCACAGATATGTAGTAAGTGAAGGTTAAGTAGCACCAGTCAGTCTTGACCAATGCAATGCTGTCTGCACAATTTTGTTGACCCAGTATGAAATTCAAGTCTCCAGCTGTGAGCATCTTTAGCATGCCAGCTTTTATTGCTTACTACATTTATAGAATGAGATTAAAATTAAAGCGTCTACCTAATGAGAGAGTCAAAGAGACCTAGAAGAGCTTGTGAACGTCCTCTGTAAAGTAAGCTATCATAAAAGATGGAGACAGTTAGGTGGCTTAAAGGAAAGTGGATAATGTTCCTTCAACTGCAGCCATCTGCAGAAATGGGTAGCAAAATGATGAGACTGGCTTCTCTCCAGAGTTGATATCTGTGGAGGAAAGTGACCAGAGAGGACCTAGATCCTAGCAGGCAGCAGACTATGACTCTTCTTCAAAATATCTCACCTCATACTTTTGTTTGGTATCAGAGACAAAACAAAAGCTTTGGTAGTTTTCTCTTCATGATTAACATCCCTTCTAATCTATCTCCTTGTGCCCTGTTTATGTGCCGTTTACAAGCTGGCTTCTGTGGTCCGTACCTCAGTTTAAATAAGGTTAACCACATCTTATCATGCCTTTTAAGAATGCAAACTTTTAAAATGGTCTGTATAGCTTTAAACAGATAAATAGATGGGATCTAATTCATATAGTATGCACTGTACTCATTTATAGTGACATGGGTAGCCTTTAGTTTGTGCTAAGTTGCACATGTATCATCAGTGATCATTTTAGAACATTTTTTATTTTTCCCAAAAGCCTGCTGTCCTTCTTACTCAGCATCCTTCCAAACCTTTTCTTACAGTTCTACATAGCCAGGAATCTATTCCGTATGTCTGCAGAGATATCTGAACATTTCATGTAACTGAAATCACACCATTTGTGAGTTTTATGTGTGACTTCTTTTATTCACCAATCTTACCAATATTTTCAAGGCTTGTCTTGATTTCAGCACATATCAGTATTTTACTTACTTTTATTGGCAAATAAAAGTGATCCCAGTGATTAAATGCACTACTTCCCTATTTCATTCATTAAATAACAGCATCTTGGATTGTGTCTATGCATTGGATATTGTGAATTATGCTGCTAAGAACACTCCAGTATAATTTGCATGGATATGTGGTTTTATTCTCATGTATGTAGCTCATAGTTATATTGCAGAATTGAAAGTTACTCTGTGCTTGCCTATTTGAGATAATTCTAGGTATTCTTGGACCATTTTACATTCTTACCAGCAATGTACAAACTTATTCACATTCTTGCTAGCACTTCTTTCTTTCTCTTTGATTTTTTTTAATCCACGTGAGTGTAAAGTGACATCTATTTTTTGTTTTCAAGTTGTATTTTCTCTGCGGCTAATGATGGTGAGTATCACTTTGTGTCTGTTGTGTCACGAGAATATTATTTTTGGGGAAATGTTTGTGCAGTTCTTTTCTCCATTAAAAAGTTTAGATGCACTTCCAAACATTTTTTTATTATAACTATTACATCTTAATTGAACATCATGACATTTCTAAGCACACACGCTTCCTTGATTATTCATATTTTCACTCTTTCTTGCCCTCCTTTGATCAATTTTAATTGGGCTAATTTTGTTATTGGGTTGTAATCATTTACAATATATTATAGATACATGGAATGCAGATGTTTATACACTGACACATGGATCTCACTCCATGTCATATCTCTCTGACTCTGTCTTTCTCTTTCACTGTGTGTAAACGTGTGTGTGTATGTGTCAGCACAGAGAGTATGTTTGATCGTGTGTATGTAGCCTATAGGTCCAGATGAAAACTTGGGTACCATTCCTCAGGTACCATCAACCTTAATCTTGAAACAGGGTCTCTTGCAGACCTGATGCTCAACATGCAGGCTAGCACAGATATTCTTCCTGCTTCAACTTTGCCAGCATTGGGATAACAAACACTCTGCTGTCTGTCTGTCTGTCTGTCTGTCTGTCTGTTTTAAAACAGGGATTCTAGAGTTTGGTTTCAAGACCACGTACTTGAAAAGCAAACAGTTTACTGCTGAGCCATCTCCCCATCATTTACACATGTGGTTCTTTACTCTCTCAAATCAATAAAGCTTGATTTGATTCCTTGATTTAAGCAGATCTTACCATCTAACTGACATTTTTCTATAGTACTTATTACTTCCTTTAATCTGGGCTATGTGTTAATTTACTCTTGCTTTGGATTTTACCCCTCAGTGGGAACATAATTTCAGTGCTTTTCATTCCTGTGTCTCTATCATCCATCTCACAATGCTAAAGACTGTCAGAGTGGTGAGCCTGGATCTTGGAGCAAGAGGCCAATCCCAGTAGTTCTGAGATGCTGACTGACTAGTCAAATTTGTAGATTTTCTGTGTTACAGTTTCACTTCATTGGTGAAAATAATGACTAATTTCTGATTGCTATCACTGGGTATGTAGAATAAATATGCACAGTGCATTTATATCAAGCTCTAAGACAAAGTAACAACAATTGGTAAATATTTTAAAATGTGTCTTAATTGAATTTCCCTGCTACGTTCATATCCATTTTCTGTTTAGATTGTTAGTTTGTAAGGTAAGAAGTTTCATTCTGACTTTTCTGGACATGCACAATAATGCACTTTGATCATATTTATGTCCTCTTTTACTTTCTATGTCCTTCCTCCTTTTTTTTTCTCGTTAGTGTCTCCAGTCTGTCTCCTGTTCTCTTTAAAAACAACTCCAAAGGTATAAAGGCTCTTATCAACACTGTGGAAACCGGGAGCACACACCTGTGGACTCTACTCAGGAACTGTCCTCCTTGGTCCTGGAGTCCACTGTGTGTACACTACATCATGGTTCTGTGCGCTGTATAGCTCACATAGTATTCACTGGTCTAGAACAAGTTCCTGTTATTATCTGACATGAAACATGAAAGATTTAAGAGCATTTCAGAGACCATGGAGTACATGTACCAGAATCAGATCTCATGTCAGGCTCCTTGCTGTAGGCAAAACAAAACAAAACAAAACAAAACAACAACAACAACAAAAAACCTTCATTCTAATTCTTCTGTCCCAAGCCAGGGTTTATAGAATCCAGTCATTGTAAAGCAACCCCCAGCTCACATTCCAAGTCTTCTCCTGCATACTGGTTTTGTGAATCCTACTCCAATTCCAGCATGCTATTTACTACTGGTTTTCTTATGTCCCATCCAAGCTATAGCTGTTCTCATTGAACCATACAAGTTTGCCTTCCCTGAGTGACCCTATCCTGGGTCTGGGACTTGATAAAAGACAGGTAGGTGATAGATTTCAAGTGCTTCTTAGCCAGAAAAATCCAGTATGAAGAATGGTAACACCAGGAAAGCTTTCTATAAGAACCCTTACAGTATAGTGAGTTCATTTACCATAAACTGAACAGTGTCAATTTCTAAAGAATTTGGTCCACTGTCTGAGTTATCATTCATGTATAAGACTGAAAGCCACCATTATCTCATTTGGAATCATTGTTCTGAAGTAAGTCCATTTGTGTGATTAGGTAAAAAAAAGTTGGCTTTTTATACTGTCCTTTTATTTTACACCTTGTTTTTCTAGAAGTACCCAGTTTAGTTTTCTGAAGCATTCAAACATGTAGTCCCTCTTCCAGTTTAATAAGATTCGCCTAAGAGTGACAGTCCTTAAGAGCTACTGCTTTCTCCCCTATCCAAGCTGCCAGTTTTGTGTAATAAAAAGTATAGTAGTGTTATGCATACTTTTTATATTTTTGTTCTCATCTTTGTGTGAGAGAGTGATGCATGTGTGTACATATGTTGAAGGGGACACTCATCCATGCATGCATGTATTAAAGTCAGAGGTTGAGATCGGGTGTCTTCCTCTTTCACCCTCTTCTTTTTATTTCAGTTTTTTGTTTCTTTTGAGACAGTGTCTCTTACTGAACCTATGTTGGTTAGTATGACCAGCAAGCAAGCCTCCAAGATCTGCCTGTCTCTGCCTCTACAAGTCTTAGATGACAGGTACATGTGACTGAACCAACCTTGTACATAAGTGCAGGGGATCTAAACTCAGAGACATTAACCAGGCTCTGCTTTTGCTTATCTGTAAAGTGGATATCAGTTTATTTATAAACCATGCATGATATTCTTTGCCACCTAGGTATAGTGGCTCATTATCTATTATTCCAACATTTCAGAGTTCAAGACAGAAAAATTGTTATAAGTTTGAGGCCAGTGTCCCAGGACAGTCTGTGATAAGCAGTGAGATGTCTCAAAAACAAAATAAGCAAAAACTAAAAAGATTCTCTTTCATTTCTAGATATAGTATCAACAGACAAGATAATCAAGTTTAATTATGAGTAAATTCATCACATTATCTAGTCTGAATGTATAACTTTATGTTCACCACTTTTGCTGCATGCTTTGGGAATCTGTTTCATCTGTAAATATTTAATTTGTTGATTTAATATATTATTTTTCAAAAATACATACCACAGAGGTAGTGACTTTATTCTGGAGTCCCCTTATCTTAATAATCTGATTGATTGGTCCTCATTCAGATGATATCACTCTAGCTGAACACTTGCTCCTGGAGAGGAGGTAGACTCACTCATCCTTGATCACAGGAGATTCCAGTCTAAAAGAGCAGGTGGGGCTGGGAGAGGGCAGGTGAGGTTTTTCACAGGGACACAGAGCTATGGGTAAGATGGGGAAAAGGAAGAGTTACAGAGATGAAAGGAAACCTCTCTAGCCAACTACAGTAAGGTGTTATTTTCATGACCATTCTTGCCAACTTCGTAAACTAATCATATAGATTAGGTCTTTAAGAGAAGAGATTCCATAGTTTGGAGGCATTTTACTTCTGTATATGTATTTGCAGAACTTTCATGTGATAGAAAACCAAGAAGAATTAAAGACATAGAGTCAAACAGCTGAATATTGGTTATGTTGGAGATGGGACAGAAGGGGAGGTGTCCAAAGGTCCAATAGAGTAGATGAATAATTGATAAATATTGGGACTGGTATAGATTAGGTTAATTAGGTTGATTTGATAATTAAACTTTATACCCATAATGTGTATAATTCTCATTTATCAATACATAATAAAATACACATTTTTTAAAGAAATGAAAAAGGTCAGATCCCATCAGTATGTATGAGCACAAAGAATGCTGATTTGGCAAAAGTCCATTGGTTGTTGATGCGATTGGATAAATGATAGAACCAGCATGAATTGAGCTGGTCTCTGACCTCCTAGCCACTACATGAAGCAGCAAGCCTGGAGATTCAAATGACCACATTTGTATAATCAGATTCATTATAACTCTTAAAATCTATATAAGGAGGGATGTCAGTTAGGATTCCTATGCACTTTCCGCCCATGGTATTGTTTATCTGCCTTCAGAATTTTTAGAACTATGAAGAAACATTACATAAATTATATTTTAAGGTCAGGGTTTCCATAGGCCTAAAGAATTTTTTTCTTGCACCTCCTTTTCAGAAAAAGATAACATGGCCAAAATCTGTCCATGTGTGTTTTCTCTCAAACTTTACATTTGTACTTCTGAGACCTAGTTTTTTATTTGTTTGTTTATCAAACCAGTCAGGTTGTTCTAAGTCATCAATAAGTGAATCTAATACCTGCATCTCAAAGATCTTTATTTGATCGTCTTTTTGATTTGTATGACAGGATTATCTTCCCTAGCAGAGAGGCAGCAGAGCCTATAAGCATGCCATTTGCAGAGGACTTGATCTTTGACTGGCTTCTCTTCTACAGGAGAATAGTTGCTATAAGAAGATTTTGATATCTAAGTCGATGACTTACCTAAATAATGCAATTCTATGCCCAGAACATTAGTTACACAGATATTAAGTGAATTCCTTGTGACGCTATTGTCCTTATATTTATATGAGATTGACATTCTCTATTTTTCTATGGTACAACAGTACCAAATAACTCAGAAATGATATTGATACCTTTCCATTATCATGTGTTTACTGAACCTGCATACATGGGTCCCTGTTCTCTGAGCTCATTGAAGTGCTGATATAGAAGTTCATGTCCAGGGAAATCTTCCCTGTCCTGGGGAGATAAGTGCTAAAGCTTTTGCTTTGGCTTTAGTGATGGTCTACTGTTTTGAGAGCCACTCTCCATTTCCTTAATAAAACACACCAGGAAGATATTTCACTCTAATGTATCTTATCACTCTCCTCTTTCTAACAGTGTTTCAGAATGCTATGGTCAGGGCTCTGACACTATGCTGTCTACATGAAGGGAAATCAAATATTTTTTTTTAATTAAAAACAAATTTTCTCACCCTCCAAGAAGTCTCTAGTATAATGTGTCCTTCAAACCAGTGGTAATCAATACAGAACACCTCTGATGTGAGCGTGTATCAGAAATATACTGTGCCATTTAGGAGAATATACTACGCTGCTAATACTGAATGTCTCAAAGAATTTGTATCATTGCTTGAGGTTTTAACTTGTCTTTATTTTATAATTTGTAATTAATTTATTCACATATTTTATTCACTTTTCTGAAAATTTAAATATTTTGAGAAATCTTCTATTTGTAATTTGTGTGCTTATATTTGATAATCACACCTGTAATGAAGCACATAATTACTATGTCTTTCTTGATCTGAATAGCTTCATCTGAAGGTAAGAGCAAGTTCAATAATTTATAAAGTGTTCTTCAAGATGTGCTTCAGTGTTGGGACAGAACATTCAGTTTATATCTATTCGTTTCTATCATGATGTATTAGTGCTAGAGCAAACTAATGGCTCTGAAATAAAGTAGACACGCTTGTCTGTTCCATGTGGGCATTTGTTAGCTTTTGAGTTTGGAGACTTTTGTGTATCTTTAATAATGAATAGTTAAGGCTGTGGTTCACGAAGTGCAGTCTCCAATGATCAGCATTATCAGTATCCAAGAAGTTGTTAGAAGTACAGATTCTCAGTTCAGGTCCCCCCTCTGTAACTGGCATCAGTCCTCTGGCCTGAATCAAGCCTCTGCAGAACTCTGATGCAGGCTAATGATTAAGAACTACTTACGCTCCTGTTCCAGTTGTTTGGAATTCACATGAAGACCAAGCTGAACAGCTGTTACGTATGTGCGGGGAGGCCTAGGTCCAACTTGTGTATGTTTTTTGGTTGGTGGTTCAGTCTCTGAAACCCCCAAAGGTCCAAATTAGTTGATTCTGTTGGTCTTCCTGTGGAGTTACTGTATGTGAGATATGTTCTTCTAGCTGGGCTGCCCTGTCTGCCTTCAGTGGGAAAGGAAGTGCCTAGCCTCAGAGACTTGAAGTGCCTGGGTGTTGGGATAGCCAGGGGGCCCCCATCCACTCAGAAGAGAAGGGGATGGGGAATGGGGAAGGATTGTGGGAGGGATGACAGAGAGGGGAACAGTAATTAGGATGGAAAGTGAATAAGTAAAAACAATACTGTTTCATTTATTTTTTTTTTTTAAAAAAAAAAAAACCACTGCTTCGTTACTTTGCTATCAGTGAAGCCTATGGACTAACAAGGAGCACTTGGGACTTTGTGAGCACTATATAATGTCAAGCCAGACCTTGCAGTGTCCACACAAGACCCCGCCTATTAGCAAAATCTGTAGGTGGTCTCTGTGTATATGAAAGTTTAAGAGTTTCGGAGTTCGAGCCTGAAAGTTTCCAGTAGAAGAGGATCTTTTATTCAGAGGCAATTGGAGTATGTTTAAATAGAGCTCTATGCTACTTTACTGTTTGGCTAGCCCCTCAGCTACCTCTGGATTAAAAAGGCAAAAGAACTTTATAACTTTTTTCACTACACTGCTCAAATTACATAAGGGCTTGCTGTGTCAATATCATATGATGGAAAGAGAACAGTTATTTGGATAAAAGATCTGTAATATAGGTAGTAAGTAATCTATAGGCTGTAGGAATATGTATACCTAGATTTACATGCATATGTATGTGCATGGTGCGTGTGTATGTGTTCTGTCTAGGGATGATATAGTATCCAACAATGTTCTTGACACAGACATAATTTTCAGGTCTCTTAATTTTTTAATTTACATTGCAGTCTCAAAGCTATACCGGGCACCCTTCTCTCTTAATCTCTTTCTACCTTTGAATTTGATTTTCAGTAACACAACTAAAGGTTTCTAAAGAAATCTTTTGAAAAGTGAAGAAAGGTGTACAAATCAGAGGTTATTTGTCTCCCATTGCAGTGGGAGTTTCGCCATGCTGTGATACTAAAGAGCAAATGACACAAAGCTTTTGAGGGAAGTGATGAAGTTGACCTCCTTCCAAGGCTTTTACTGTTGTATATCTACCAGGGATAAACGCTGTTTCTAGGCAGAAAAGTCACTGATCAAATAAAACCTTATTTGTCAAAAATAAGTTTATCATGGAAACATAAGAGCAGTAAAGGATTTATAAAAAAAAAATTCTTTTGAAACCTTTACAACACCCCCATATGTAAATAGGTCTGTCACTCCTGTGTTTGTCCACAGCTCCAGCTCCAGATGAACCAGGGTAGTATGTGGTGGCAGGAACAGCTGACTCATTAGTAGAGAGCAGTGAAAGGTAATTAACCCTGGGAAAAGTACAGCTGCCATGCGGGCTGTTCCTTTCTGTAGGATCTGATTAGAAATTAGTGTTAAACCACTGATTCTTTTTTTAAAGACTATCGTTGATAATTCATTTACCCTCTCAGGTGTGCTTCTAGAAAAGGTTCTCAAAAGTACTTATGTACAAAGGTCTCAAATATAAGCAATGTTTCTCTTAATAATGGGCACCTGTTTTTCTTGTTGTAGGATAGTCTTTAAAATAATGTGTCTGGTTATTGAATGTGATACTACCCAGACTCATAGTCTGATACTCAGTTCTCATATTACTCTAAAGCAGTGCTTCTCCACCTTCCTACTGCTGCAACGCGTTAATACAGTTCCTCATGTTGTGCTGATCCTCCCCCATCCATAAAATTATTTTCATTGCTACTTCATAACTGTAATTTTGCTACTGTTATTTAATTTGTAATGTAAATATATTTGGAGATAGAGGTTTGCTAAAAGAGTCGAGACCAACAGGTTGAGAACCGCTGCTCTTTGCTCTAAAGGATTGTTTTATGCAATAAATAAATAGTAGAGATAATTGCTATTTAACTAACTTTTCTCTTTTCTTTTTTCCATGTTTTCTCTGATGATGCCCCCTCTGTAGCAATGACATCTCTTCTGTTCAAATTTAATAGCTGCTAGGGAAGGTAAGTGATGCCTATTTAAAATTAAAATTCTCCTCCAAAATGCATCTTCAACTTCTGTGCCCTTCCAAAATGTATGAGAAGTTAAGAAAGTTGATTTTAGAGAACCAATAAAGATGTTAGTATTTATTAATATTGGTACCAAGATTTGTGGTATCACATGTATGATAATGAGATGCACTTGTACTAAAATATTAAGAATTCATTGATGACTAGGAATTGTGGCTTATAGGACAATTGCCTCCCTGCCAAAGAAGTGCTTGAAATTGGTGAATGTGTTTCCTTGCATAACAAAGGGGATATGAGTCATTTAAGAACTTTGAGATGGGAAAAACATCTCAGACTATAAAGGAAGGACCGACTACTCAAGGTTCTTATGGAAAGGGCAGTAGATTTACTCAGGATGCTAGAGTTGGATAATGTCCAGTCAAATCACATGGCCAGCTTTGAAGATGAAGGGGGCATAGTTAAGGAAAGCATCAACCTCTAGAGGCAGGAATGACTCTCATTGTCATCTTGCAGCTCCATGTTGTCGAGAATAAGGAACTGAATTCTATCACGTTAGCTTGGTAAGGAAATGGATGATCCCTCACAGCATAGCCTGCCTTGGTCTCACACTGATAAGACCATAAAAAGACCCTGGAGCCACCACAACTATAGAATAATAGTAGATCTTTCTTTAAAGCTATTAAGCTTATTAATATTTGTTAAAGAAATAATAGAAAAGTAATAGATCCAACCAATAGGTAGGATATATTTTACAGCTAATAATATAAATCCTAGGAAGACTATTCTGTTTCTGAATGAAACAAATTCTTTGGAGGCCAAAATTAATACTGTAGGATTATTTATTTGGGGATATAAATGATAATTATTGATACACAGTGACTTTATCTTCCATTTTGTAACACTTCTTTTCAAAAACGCAACATAGCGTATTGCTATAAATATAATAGTTGTGTGAAAAAACAAAGGAATGCATGTTCTATTGACTCCTTCAGTGAGCCTGAGTGAACGTGAGCTAGGGTAAGAATAATGGACTATCAGAGAGGGCAGTAGCCTGGCTCTCTGCTGCAGAAGCTTAGTAACCTACAGAAAAGCAGAGGCTGCTATGCCAACAACTTGTCTACTGTGTGATAAAGAAGCTGGTAGTGATCATACTGGACTGTGCTGTCTTTGTGGGTAAATTGGTAATATGGACTTCCCATAGGCACGTAATGATGAAGGGATATTAAACAGTATAGTGTCTATGACACTGTATGCTTCCTGATAAGACTCCAGCAATGATGACAGACATTTGCTTAGTAAACTCTATCTCCTTTCACTATTGGTAAAATTGCTAGATGTTTTTTTCTTTCCTCCTAGAAATAGTTTCTTTTCTCTGTAATATCAAATTCAACTTTGAATACATGGTCATATCTCACTTAAAGTAAAATATAGGTGCCCAGTGGTCAAGACCTTCTGGTAAATTTTGAATGAGAAAAGCAGACTCTAAGAATGAGATTTTCATAGAACTGAGATACACAGCAAGACCTTATCTCATAACAAACAAGCAAACCATGTTAATTTTCTGTAGCTAACAAAGCAACCAAACTGACCACACTTATAATATCCCAGATGCTGCGTGCCTGGGACTTGTTTAAATCAATTAATAACCTATATTCTCAAGAATCTGAAAATGATTATTTTGGGCTTACTTCAGCAGTAATGTACTGAGCACAAGCCACAACCATAAAATTGCTTCTTCCATGGGCCTACCCAAGCCTAAGTAAAAGAAGAAAGTCATAAGTAAAAATGCAAGGCAGAACCTCATCATCAAAATGGGTGGACCATAAATATTCTCTTCTAGTACAAGAATGTGGGGGCTGCTGTCAATCATGACTGTGGGCAGATTTTGCAGTTCTTATCCTGCAGGAAGAAGTTTCTTGGAAAGTTACAAATAAAATCAACAAATTCAAGACATTTAATTTCATCTAGTTAGTTTAACCATCTTTAGTTAAAAGATCTTTGACCCTTTTGCAACTCCATAAAAATGTAGCTTTAGCCCATTGACCAAACCAGTTTGACTACTGGAATCCTTTCAAGAATCTTTGAGAACATTTTCTTATTTCCTTTAGAGTTCTCTGAGTGTGACAGCAATCACAGTTATTAGAACTTGTCTGGACTACTCTCATATCCACTTTTTCCTCTGTCTCCTTCTCTCTTAGGATATTCCACAACACATCAGGATACTTAACTTGTGGGTTTGTACAGTTGAGGACAAAAGTTGTACCTTAAATATCATTTTAAATCCTTTGTTTCTTATGGGGCAATATGTATATTTGCTGCCCAGTAACTATATATTGAACCATTGTTAAGAGAAAAATACTTATGTGAAAATAATCTATATTAAAGATTCTACTTTATAATGATAATAAAAGTCGAAGGATTATTTCTCCAAAATCCATTAGTTCATTGGCCTCAACAATAAGGAGCCATGCCATTTTCCTTTTAGACCTCAGTAGACTCTCCCATTCCATTTTCATTATCAGACAATGAAGGCAAATGAAGTGTTTCATCTTAATTCATGCTTAAAGACTATTGTGAAAATGTTAATGGAAACCAAACATTTACTATTAATAAAAATATCAGACTTGCTGAAAATATTTTAAAGAATGTCTTGAAATTAGTAAGGAAAGTGGAAAATGTCCAAGGATATCAAAAATAATGTGTAACCCTATATATAATGAAATAGCATAAAGAGATAAAAATTCCCTTTACATAATGAAAAGCCTTGTTTTTTAATCAACAAGTATTTTTTGAACTCTATTAAAAGTGTTTTGACATTAAAAGAATGTTTAGTATAGATTTACTCAAAATAGCATATTTAGTTGCAACACAAGCTTTGAAGTGAAGTGCTTAGTGTAACAAAACATGGTTTCCATAGTTACCACAGGAGAACTTTTAAAGAGAATAACTTTATTTCTTTGGAAGCCAGGAAGGGGCTTTAAAGGAAAGATTAAGCAAACAGACCTAGGTAGGTTCATTATTTATGGTTCACATCTGATTGGCTTTTTAAAAGAATAAACTTTTGATATTATAAGAAATTAGAGTGTTTCCACTAAAATCTAAGGCAGCACATTAAGAAATATCAATGTACTCCTGGCATTTCAAACTTGATTCTGAGTCAGAGGAAAGACTGCCTTAACAGGCAACTGTCAGATACATTTTTTTCGATGGTTACTTTGTTGATGAGCAATGTCATAAACAAGTAGGTTAAAAACTGCTTGTGGAAGGTAGTAAGTAGTTCTTTGCTCATGGCAGATTAGGGGCCATAGGCAACTTTGTTATTTACAATCAGATGTATCTTGATGGCAAGCATGCCCTACAGAAGGGAACTTCAAATCAATACTAGGGAAGGTGTCCTAAATGCTGCCATCATTGTTTTCTCTGAGTATGGATGGAGGTCGTTGTTACACTGTCCTCTGCTGTATCTAACCCAAGGAGTTTTTCAGTTTCTCATTGAGACACAGGATGATAGTGTTTCTAGACTCAACCTTCAGTTCACCAGTCTTTAAAGCAGTTGTGATTAACAGGACTTTTGCAAAGTTTCTATGTAGTTACAAGGACAGTTTCAATCTTCTGTCATTTTTTTGCATTAGCTATGATTATGTTTTTACCACAAAAATGCATTTGTTTTAAAGGTAACAATACAGACTGGGAGAATAGCTTATGTTTCATCTATATTTATCAGCATTCACTGTACATTTGTGTCTTCATTACCAGGAAATATTAAGGGACATTGTGCCATCTATTCCTGTTTACAGTTTATTATGCAGAGATAGGAAACACTTAGCATGTAAAATGAATGTAGAAATTATTCCTGGATAGAAACACGGACATTTCCCACTCGTTGGCTCTTTCTCCTCCATCACCGGATCAGAGTGTAATTGTCAGTAATCAGGCCTGCTTGCTGCTGATAAAACCACTCTGAATGCTAGCAGCCTTCTTTGTGTGATGACTCAATTATTCCAGAAGTGCCTCATCAAATCTGCCCCATCAGCTGGGCTAATAAATAAGGAGAAGAAACTGGCCCCCCAAAGCAAATTATAAATCCATTTGCATTAACCATTTCGCTGGTCCATGATCTAGGCAGAAATAAGCATGGCAGATTGTGTTAAGCTTATTTGAATATGTTTATAATGTTTACAGCATGCAACTTTTTTTCCCACAAGGTGTTGGAATTATCACTCATGAATGGCATCTAAATGCAGTTATGTTAATTACCACATGGCTTTAAGTATCTTTCTAGGCTATTTTGTTGTTTAAATCAGGTAAAAAGTTAAATCATCTTGAGGGTGAATTGTGTCAGACTTTAAGGAGAAGGTATTGTTATTTTTAAAGGGACTGGAAGGACATATATCAATACTAGAATTCCTACTAGTGTAAGTATTTACACTTTGTCTGTAGACAGTAGAAGCCACAATTATCCATCCTCTTCATGACTTCCGCCTCTAAGCAAAAATGACCTGTTCTGCAAGCAAATCAAAGTGGATGTCGAACTGCTTACACTCAAGTTTTCTTGAAATGTTCTGTAGGCTAGAGATTCAAAAGCTGGACCAGTATAAATCAACTAAATCCCTCAATGTTAACTAGTATATTGATTAATAAATACTACTTTATTCTTTTAAAATGACCAACATATTTTAATTAAAAGTGGATGATGAAAGGCATTTGCATAAATGATATAAAATCTAATTGAATACCCAATAACTTAAAACTGGAAACATCCTCTCTAAAACTAAGTATATCCCACTATCACATGTTGCAGTAGGACCACTTTTCCATGTGGAATGTGCCAGGCTCATAGATGCTCCGTTTCCTGTTCCCGTTCTAATCAGACACCTGCCTGTGGACTGCATGTAAAGTAAAGCTTATAGACAGCAAGAAACACTTTTATTTGCCTAGAAATCTTGAATTAAACTCATACTTATATTCATTTGTTCCAGAAAACAATGTGTATTGTCTAATACCAACCTGGAGACCTCAGCAGAAGAAATTTGTTTTCAACAACATAACTATTATGTGGCAATAGACTCACAGAAATTGGAAGTATCATCCTAAATAGAGAATTGAGTGCTATAATGGAAAAAATCTGTTCTCAGGCTTATTGACTAGAACTGAAAAAATAGATAGATAAATACAAATATTAACAGAAATTATGATAAGTGAAATGACAAATGGAAACTGAAGAGTCACCTTGTGTTTGCAGGTAGCCATCAGCATTATATATATACGTACTAATAATATATACACAAGTGTGGTAGTTTGCGATATTAACAATGCAAGTATTTATATGTGTATGATATAATAATGTATCATTACACAAATTTTAGCTATAACTTAAATCAATATATTAATTAGTATAAAATATATCTTGATGTTTAGAACTGCAAAGAACTTCTACTACCATTCTAAAGAATAGTAACAATCTGTGAAGTTGTTAAAAGTTGGAAGAGTGGGTTGGACAGTAAAACTGATAGAAGCTGCTAAAGCAGGACCACAGAAACAGTGCTACAAAAAAAATATGCTGGTATTTTTATGTGGAGTTGTTAGAGTAACAAATATTTCCAAACTTTGGAATTTTTTGAAACTATATTTGAACTTTCCAGGCTTCTGGGAGGACTGTTGGGCTTGCGCTTCCTGACTAGACAGAACAAACTGCTTTCACTAGTAGGCAAACGCCACAAGAACATTGGCAGTGTTGGTGAGTTCATGTTAGTTATACCACATTGATGGTGGTGGTGAGGTCATGGTAACTAGAACACATTGGAAGTGGTGGTTATTTTATGCTATACCCCATTGTTGGTGATAGTGAGCTCCTGTTAGAACACATCGATGGTGTTGGTGAGTTAATGTTATATCACATGGATAGTGGTGGCGCAGTCATGTCAGTTACAACACACTGGCAAATGGCATTGAGTTCATATTAAACCAGAAGTAGTGTGTAGTACACACATAACTTGAGAAATTCACTTGCCCCTTTGCAAAACTTTTCACCTTACATTTACTTTGGGGAATTAAATAAATATTACTTCCTTTTGAACTAAGTGTGACTGTGATTTTCTGTTTGGGGAACAGAGTTGACATATAGATCATAACCCTTGGCCCATTCATCTATAAGAACAAACCACCATCTCAAATATTGTGTATTTCTTTTCTTTTAAATAATGTAACACATGCATCATACTATAACATAGGTTTACAGAAGCAAGTAGTCATCTATGAAGCAGTTCTTAAGGCCTCACATCCTCTAATTTTTTCAAAAAGGGAAGTCAGCAAATAGAGTACTAGCTGATGACTTCACGGAGCCAAGATATCTGAACATCTGAGTCATTAATTAGAAAGACACTATATGGGCTACTAACCTGCCACACCTTGGTTACCATGTAATTTTGCCTTTTAAGGTTGCTGTTTCAGAAAGGGAAGGACTTCCATGAAAGTAAATGCATGCTAAGAGGTGGAGGTAGTACTGCTGGAAATCCTTGGTCCTTGGTGAAGCCTCCAGGCTTGAGGATAACTGTCTTAACAATGTGCCTTCCTCATGGGCTATTATGCACTTAAGTTGGGAAAAAGTTTTGGTGTTTGTTTGTTTGTTTGTTTGTTTTTAGAACATACAATACAACTGAAGAGTGGCAAATAACAATAGTTTTTTTAAAACCTAAGGATGACATTTAATAAAAGTGAGGGCTTAAAGGTGTTACGAATATATAGGAAAAGAAGAGTGGGAGATTCCTGTTTGACTGTGGCTTCCATAAATGAGCTGGATGGAACTTTAGTGACAGACCCAGTGAGCCTCTGGAGAGGCCCTGCTTCCCATTTCTATTTCATTCTGCTTCCACATCCTGGGTCTTTGCGTGTCAAATCATATTCCTGAACTTATCTTTTCTCAGCACCCTCTGCACACTTCTCAAGCAGATCTCAGCTGTGCTGCCTCTGTTCTAGTCTCCAGGGAGGGAAGCCACAGCAGATGGGGTTAGGGCAGAGGCCTGATGCGTCTGACAGCAAAGGCTAGGCTGCACAGTAGAAGCTGTGAGCGGCAGGAAGCTCCTTCTCCCAGGAGATTCAACTAACCACTGAAGAAAGTTGAAAATGAGCCCTTTGAGAAACGCTATTAAAAGTAGTAAAAAATTGCGATTGTGCAGATGACGTGCTGCTGTGTGCTTATTCGGATGCTAATGAGTTTGACATTAGGGAACTCAGAGGCTTTACAGCTACTCCCTTATGTGATTCCGTTCTTTATTGGCAATCTTTGAGAAAATAAATGGAAAATGTATTGCTAATAAATACATAACACGATAGGGCATTAGACAGAAAGCCATTACTTTCAGGATTTAGAAAGAGCTTTGTTCACCAGTATGACTGCTTCCAGGATCTTTTGTTTTAGGTTGGTGTGTGGCAAACAAAGGGAACTAGGCAGGTGGAAAGCTCCAGAACTCTTTCTCTATCAAGAACACACAAGAATGGGCCAAAAATATTTTTTTAAAGTTGCAGTCAAACACAAAATAAGAGTTCCCTAGCTAGCTGTGGTACTCCTTTTCCATTCTTCTACTTGGGTAACTGTGTGATAATTTGCTGCCTGCTTCTTCTGAACAGTCACAGTTGCTGACTTGAGTTGAAAAAGCATCTGCTTCATGTCTGGTCAAAGCTTGCAAGGAACAGTAATGTCTAGCTGAGAGGCTGCTGCTTTAAGACACTGCACTAGGTAAAAGGCCAGTGACAGAAGTCTCCTGCAAGGAAGGTTGGGGGCTTGTGACTTAAGATATCAGGACTGCAAACTGTAAACATGTAGCTGTGAGCATGTGTTCACATGGCATTGGTATAGCAGGGCCCCCTTTAGGATGCTGAGTATACTACACTGGCTTTCAGTGTCTTCCCCACCCCCCACCCGGGAACCAAATAGAGAGGATGCAGCCTTGTGTGTTGTTAATTTGATGGTAAAATAAACGAAAAACAGGTTGTTTCCTTGAAAAGTGAATTGAAACGCTAGCTATGGGATTAATCGCATCTTCTGCTGGCCGCTTTCAGAACAGCTCAGGTAACAGAGGAAGGTGCTGTCTCTTGCAGCTTCCTCACTAGAGCTCATTGAATATAATGCGCTAACTTTTTCTTTTTGATAGGTAAGAGTAACAATAATAGTCATAATAGGACTAGGGATATAGCTGAACAGTAAAGTGCTTGCCTACCATGGATAAGGTCCTGGCTTCAATCTCTAATACTACAAAAATGAATCATAAAATTATTAGTAATACAATTTGTAATATAACAATTACATTCTGTCTGCATTGTGGCCAACCAAATTATAGGTGAAATATGCCAACCTGTCCTCTGTTGTTCACTAAGGTTCTTTTAAATAAGCGTTTTTCCAGTCCAGCCTGAAATGATTTCTTTCTTTTACTTTTTCTCTCACTAGGAAGAATTTCAAGATTTTCTACTAAATTGAATAAAAATATTGAGTGGCTCTGAGGGGCCAGAGAAAGCAGTTGGCATACACAGGTTAACTGCAGAAAGGGTGATGTGATCTCACATTTATTATTAAAAATTAGAATAGATTGAAAGAAAACTCATTTAATCAAAGAATTTATATAAAGCCTGGTCACCAGTGGTCACCTTGCATTTGCTTTTACATTCGTTTTTGCTGCTGAGTTTACAATGCTAATTTTTAAAGAATGTTTTATTGGTTATTTTATTTATTCACATCTCAAATGTTATCCTCCTTCTCAGCTTCCCCTCTGCAAACCCCCTATCCCATGCTCCCTGTTTCTATAAGGGAGCTCCCACCCACTCATGCTCCCACCTCACTGCCCTAGCATTCCCCTATGCTGAGGCATCAAGCCTTCACAGGTCCAAGGGCCTCCCCTCCCACTGATGCCCGATAATATAAATTTTTTAGAACAGCACTCAGCTTACTGTTTTAAACTGCTAAGCAACTGACATCCTCTAGGGCTGCAAACTGTTGTGTATTGTTACTAGTATCTGCCCTTACAGAATGGTTCATGATTAAATAGATTTAAAAAATTGAATGTATATTCATTTGTATTAAAAATTAGTGAGGTTAAAGATACTTTAAAACCACAATCCTATAAATATCCCAGATGACTTGCAGGGCTCATTCCTACATACACTGAAAAGTGAGAAATTTGATTGTCCATGAGACAAAGTCTATTTGAAAAAAATGTATGTCTTATGAAGAAATTATTTTCTAAAAGTTGCCTATTTTGCAGCATATAAATCTCAAAATATTAGAAAGGGAAAATGTGAAAGGCCTTTTATATATTAATTCCCTTAAGTTATATTTAAATGAGGCATAGTTTTAAAATACACAACTCCAAAAAAATAAAGCTGGCAGTGTGTCAATCCCATCCCATGTCACAAAACTGTGACTTTGAGGCCATGGTGCAGCAACTGATAGAAATCTGTGACAAACACTTGTTACCTGTGGGGAAAAATAGAACTGTTTGCTGCAGATATTTGGCAAAAGGATGCAGACATATGGCTTTGATTTACGTTCAACATTGCCAGCCATAGAAGTTTCTGGATAGACTCTTCAACTGTGACGACAACTTGAAAAGAAACAATACAAGTAAAGTCTTCACTATAATGTTTTCCAAGGTTTTTTAGGTCCAAGCTATTTCCTTTTGCTGATGAAATTCTTGAGGATTCTAGAAAAATCCATTTTGAAATTATTTCACCTGTGAGTAGCATGCACTAATGTGGTCCTTGGATAGAGATGTTCCCCAAAGTACAGTCTAATAAGCTGTACTGTCTGATAGCAGGCTAAATCTACTTCCTCTTTCAGTTTGGCTATTTGTTGGAGAATTAAGGAATAAGAGAGAAAAGGCCACTCATAACTCTAAACTAGTCATGCTGTTCAACCCCTCAGCCTTCTATATAGAATCAATGACCATACAATAATATACATGCAAATATGAAGAACTAGAATCAAGAACTGGGTGCCTTAAATAAGTGCCTTAATAAATTAGAAAAAACACTGATAAATATGATACTATGGGGTGCTATGAGAAAGAATTTTGTTAAAGTTTACATTTCTTAAATGTTGACACTCAACATGCTTCTGTTCATCCTGAGCAATCAATAAATACATAAAAACATGGAATGAAAGGAAGGTAAGTATAGAGACAAATAGACAATATTTGCCTGTGATATAATAATGCCTATGATACATAATACCTGTGATATAATAAGCTCCAATACAAAAAAAGATGGTCAAATTGGAAATTTTTCATCCATCTCTGTATAGGCCTTTAAGTATGCAAAGATGCTAAACAGCATCATTCAATAGTCAACTAAATAGATTTCATCGATTTTCCTGCTTTATTGGGTATCAGCTTATTTCTACCTCTGACACTTATATATCCTCTATGAAATGTTATTTATTAACATTATTTTATTTGTGTTTTTCACACTTGCCATTTGTTCTCACATTTGTTCAGCTATCCAGAAGACCATATATACCAGTAAGACTTTGGCAAAAGTTTCCCTCATTGCTTTATAAGTTAGATTCTGAACATGAACTATGTTTTTCTTTCTGCTGTAGGATTGCAATGGTATATGTGAACTACACATTAGACTGAACTCTTCCCAGTTTTCTTATTTGTTTCTCTATTGAAACAGGATCTGTGTAGCCATGGCTAACATGGAACTTTCTATGTAAACCAGGCTGGATGGCCTCAAACTCACAGGATCTACCTGCCTCTTCCTCCCATTTGCTGGGATTAAAGGTGTGCACTACCATGTGTGATTCTTATTAATGGAGTTTCAGAGCAAAAAAAAAAATGTAATGGCAAATTCGAAGAACCACTGTAGGCATCTCAGAAATACCTATCTTTTTCTGCATAACTAATAAAGTGAGGTAGACAAAGTTCTACAAAATCCACAGGACAGGTCTTAAAAAATAAATTTATGTTTTGAAACGAAATCATAACTTTTACAATATTAACAGCAGTCTTTTCGACATCAGGATGGATATGGCCCTCATGCCTCACTGGACAACAACAGGGGGACCAGAGCCATTATAAGGTCCCCTTCAATTATTGGAGGTCAGGCCTTTATTCCCACCTTCACAAGATTAGAATCGCCACAGCCCTTCTATACTTAGAGAAGGGAGGAGATGTCAGGGGCAGCCCTGCTTATACACTGAAGGCCTAAAAATCAGCCATAGGCCTAAAATCAGCAATAGGCCTGTCATACATGTATACTAACACCAAGTCTTGGGTCTCTGTGGAAAAACATTGAAATAGATGGCTATAAGCTATTGTAAACAGGTAGCTTTTGTGGAAATTTACCAGCCTGAGTAGTCATAGACCTTGTAAATAGGTAGCCTTGGCAGGTAATACCAACTTAGATAAGAGCAAGTGAATGATAGGCAGAGTCAAAGTGACCTGTCCCTTGAACCTTCACCCAGCCGATCCCTTGTTCTGAAAGATATCTGTATTCCCTCTGAACACCCACACTCCAGTGTCATCCCTTTCACCATGTCTTGCCTTTTTGTCTTTATAACCCCTGTGTGAATGAGTAAAAATTACGATTTGAAAAATCAAAACAAAAAACAAAACAGCAATCTTTTCAATAACATTATTGTGCCTAAGCAGAAAGATAACAAACATCACTTGCCAGTAGGCAAAAAAAAAAAGTTTCTAAAAACTTTGATTTTCAAGATTGAAAAATTACATATTATTTGTATCATTTTGCCTTAATCATGTAAGAGTCTTGTGCCTCCTTTAAAATTCATGAGGAATTGGAAAGGGTAGAGACATCTCCTACCCCGTATCTTCAGACATGCACAGGACAGAGGTCTTCGCACCTTGAATGTGCATGTTTAAAGCAAGACATCCACTTTAGTAAGAGGTTTGTCTATAGAGAAACTACACATGTTCCTTTGCAGTTTATCAAGCCCCATTAGAAGTTCCTTCTGTCATGTATAAAGGTCTTTATAGAGAGCAAAGACCTGGTGTGTGTGTGTGTGTGTGTGTGTGTGTGTGGTGTGTGTATGTGTGTGTGTGTGTGTGTGTGTGTGTGTGAGAGAGAGAGAGAGAGAGAGAGAGAGAGAGAGAGAGAGAGAGAGAAGATAAGCACTGTGTGTTCACAGTGCTTCCTATTATTGAACTGTGCCATGGTCCAGTAAGATCTGGTTTTAAATTAGAATGGAAGAAAAGAGAAAGACATCTCACAGTTTTAAATTTTCCCATCAAAACAAAATGCTTATGTAGTTTAGGTTTCTGATTTATTGTCCCCTGTGTGACAGACACTGAACTTACCACTGTTAATCAAAGTGAAGAAGAGCAGGCCGGTGAGACTGACAGCCTATAAATGATAGCCTTGTTCCATTGCATGCCTATGAATTGGCCCATGTGCAACTTCAAAACTTATGAACAATATATCTATGTTATACCAAAAGTAAAGAAAAAGTAATAGCCCAGCAAAATACAGTTATGAGGTGAGATTCCAAGATTAATCAAGGAATTTTGTACATTCCCACCCCTCACCTCAGGTAGCATTGGTGAAGAGATGGATATGTCGAGTGGCGACAGCCCAGACCCATGGCTGGCATCTCAATGCTGCTATAAAAAGGACTGCATTTTATTATGTTTCTGAAACTCGTGTATGCCTCTGGACTCCTGGCAGTCTGTCTTTCAGTTTTGGTAAAGAAACTCATGGAGTTCACTCTTCCCTCATGTTGGGGGCAGTTTTCAGAATGTCTAGAGAAAATTAATAGCACCTGTGTTGCAGAATAATAGACTTGCACTGTGTGAATGCTTGCCCATGAGAGTAGCTTCCTCAGAAATATGTGATGTGTTTCATCATTTTAACCCTCACATGCTACTGATCTCCCTTAATCTAGTTATTTGTGTAGCACACAGAGCTACGTTTGCATGAGCTGAGCCACTTTATATTCAGCAGAAATCCTCCTGGGAGGAGGGGATTTCATAACGCAGTCCATGCTGTCCTGAGTAAACCAAGCCCTTTTAATCCTGGGCAGTGCTGCATCTGTCAGAAACTCATATGGCTTCAAAAGAAAGAAAATCAACAGGAAAAATTCACCTCTGTCTTATTGTTGTTTTCTCTTATTGTGTACTTTTAAAATATTTATAACAATGAACCATTTTACTTAGACTAAAGTGGCTGCTGTTCAGCCAAAGCCGTGAACACTTTTTGTTTGCTAATTTAAAAAGCAGTTCAATGATTGGTGTGGTGCTTATTATGAAGCAATGACAAAAGAGTTCTGGTGGGTTTAATAGTTTTAGCTTACGAGAGCTGTTGTTAATTTCATCTGTAGTGTTGCAGGTGAAAAAATGCACAATGGATAAATAGTCTATATTGGTTTAACTGAACATAATATATAGTGTGTTCTGGAGTTGTTTGTCTCAATAGACTATAGTAATCAAAAGTAATGAACCTATTATGTGCAGGACCTTGGAGAGCGTCGAATGGCAGTAAAAGTGTGGCACATAAAAGGTTTATTAAAGGAAATTAAAGTCCATCATTGCCACACCTGCTCCCCTATTATAAGTCCATGGCAGGTCAGTGCCTTCAATCACAACCTAGCCTCTGAGAGTGGAGTCTAGCTTCCATTACCACAGCAGTCACACTGCCTCTGTGCACGTCAGGATGGAAGGACTGGAGCCAGAAAACATTCCTGCTCTCTGCCTCTTATTTTTCCACAAGCAAAGTACCTTGTTTATATTTAAGAATTCTAAAAATGTGCAGAAGTGAATTAAACTAAGAGGTTATTACTAGACTCTTGCAAAATGGATAGATGCCTATGGGGTCAGAGTATGTGAAAACAGAAGGCTTTGAAAGCCTGTATTCCTTTGATAATTTATTTGATTACATTTAAAACCTTCAGTAATGATAGGAATTGATACTTCCATGTGCCTCACTTGGATTTTATGTTTCTTCTACATTTGTGTGATCTCATGACTGTAGTTTTCTGGAACTCAGAAAGAAAATGTAGTTCACTGTTGATAGGTAAACTCGCAATAGTATTTTGGAGGGACACTGTAAGAGTTTGCCTTTTGGTTGCATTTTTACATAGGCAATTGTTTTTCCTAACTTATAAAGAGTTATAATCAGAAAGCATCTAGAAAGGTGGAGGCATTTGAAATCAGTTAGTCAGTCTGGATATTTTGATTTGGTGTTTGGATATCTCATTCTCACGACCACTCTCTTTCAGTCTTTGGAATTCTAGAAGCATGTAAATCATTAGCAAACACTTCCATCTACCCTCTCACTGTTATCATCTCTGGTTTCCAACATCTGTAGATATGTCTCTAAAATCAGTGGTACTCAAGAATAGTCACCCAGATGACATAGAGCCAAAAGGAAGTTCAGAAACATGGAAGGCTGCACGATTTCATAATGACCTTCAGAATTTCTAATTACATGTTTTGATTGACTGGTCAATATCAAAGTGATAATCTCAGTACTTGTGTTCATATTACAGATGGATGCAGAGGTTGAAGATAAAACGTTGCAGACCCTCACAAAAGAAACTGAAGGTGAGTTAGTGAGAGGTCCTTGACACCGTGCCAATCAGACCATGAAAGATGGGTATGCCTATGCTAGTCCCTTGTGTGTAGTAAGTGAAGAAACTTTGGTTAGCAGGAGTGATGGTCTCTAGTAACGAGGAGAAAAACAGGATCGTCAGCATATTACCAAGGCTGATTTTTATGTTTATGCTGTCTGGCTTAATAGTCCCAGACTCTACCTAGTTCAAGTAAAATGATAACATTTGTTTTTTTCACTGTTTCTACTGAGAGTTCCAGGCATCTCCAGAAAGTAATATTTGGAAGGTTCAACTTGTTGGCTACCTCTCTTTTTTTGTAACCAACAGATGGGAATCTAATATTGAAATATAAGCAGGCCCTTGATGATCTAAACAGCTGGAAAACAGGATTGACTGGCAATTATACCCCTCAAGGAAAATAACTTTTATTATAATTAGATATATTTTGTGACCCTGAATTCTAAGTGGAAAACTAGTTTCACCATAGCTCTGAAAACATTCTGGAGAGCTGTCCTTCACATTTCTGTCCAGTGTCCATGCTGATTGGGGAGAGCTGAGCTACTGTAACCCTACCTTTCTGGGAGGGCATGGAATTTACAGTTGAGTGTGACTAAGTAATGCAATACATTTGTTTTGTTAGCTATGCATCTACATATGTAGTCAGCACAGTTAATTCCTATTTATCTGAAAACTAGAGTCCCTATGCTTTTTATTTAGTCCAAGATTAAAGATTTTAGTAAAAATGTGTGCAGTTGTCATTGACCATGGCATCCCAAATGCGAAGTAATCCTCTCTGTAGTATGAACGTTCTCTACTGAAACAGAACCTTTACCCTCTATTATTATGTAGTTTCAGTTTAAATGACTTTTAAAGTAATCATATCCTGTATCTTTAAATTTGAAATAATATGTTTTTAGGGCATTAATTTTCATGCAACAAACTTTTCAATGGGATATGCTTAAGAATAAGAGTCTATTTTATTATTTAGAATAAGTGTATGCTTGTTCTAAATAGCAGAATTCTACAGATTACACTGTTTGTTTCTTATTTTGATGTCTCAAAGAATACCATTCCACCACAGTTTCAAGATGTGGGTCTTTTAATTTGCAATTATTTTTGGACTTTATTTTTTTGGCAATACATACACAGCCTTAAATAGAGCCAACATGTTCTTTCAGAAGTGTACTACTGTTTCTTGTGAAGCGTGAGTAATTTTGGAAACCACCTGTTGTCTCCCTCCATATGCTGCTTATCCTTGTGTAGGCAGGTATTTACCAACACAAATTCCTTTAGTTCCCAGAGTTTCAGGCAGAATTTCAAAGCTCTTTGAAAAAGTCCCTTATTTTGAAAGGCTGTTGATACTGACAGTGCTGAAGCCTGTTCTTGTCTCCCATATGTAGGAAATTGAGATCAACTTGAGCCACTTACTAGCAAAGTTTGCAGCCTAAGAACTTTCTTACTGTTAACGAATATCACTAGTGTTAAAGTTTCAGTAAAATAGTTTTAAAAATAAACTAAATTGAGACTTTCTTTTTTTCTTCTTCCCTCCCTCCCTCCCTCCCTTCCTTCCTTCCTTCCTTCCTTCCTTCTGTCCTTCCTTCCTTCATTTTTTTGTGAACAGTTCCAATGGCTTCTCTGATCTCAGAGCTCAGGTAAGATCTCCCCTATGTGATTCTTTCAAATATTGATTGATCTGATTAGTTTAGAATAAGTTGTTTTCACCAGCTCAGAACCCTTGCTTCAGAATGAAGACTAAACCAAAGAGTAACTTCACTTGGTTCTTTCTAACCCTCAGGCAAGCAGAGAAGGGTAACAATTGTGTTGACAATAAGAGTGAAAAATATTTGATCTAATATTCTAATAAAAAACCCACTTTTGTATAACACCGATTACTACCTGCTTTTCTTCACTGGCCACCTATTTTCTATATGCTTATATACCTTGTGTGGCTAGATTTTGCACTGATGGTTCATGAGTTCAAAGAACAAATTGCCTAGATTCTGAACTATTCAGTTTTTGTTTTAAATAATTAGGTAATTCCACCAGCTAGTTACTTCCAATTTTAACCTACACCGTAGAAAATAATGTGACCTTTTTAAAGCATGTCCTTCCATTTATGTGTTAGGTATTATAGCTTGCACAGTGTTTTGAAAATTCTACCTAACTGAGTGATGCAGAAGTTTATTAGTTCTGTTTTCCCAGAATTATTGTCATAGTATAAAATTTTAAAGTAATATACAAAGGAAAAAGAAAGGACTTCTGGTGAGAAGGAACTCAGCCTGAAGATACACTTTCCTTGAGTAACACACTTGCCCTTGTACACCCACTAAGCCCCCATCCATGAACTAGCCTGAAGTTCTGAACTCAGAAAACTCTGCTTGTATATCACAGGGGAATGTTTGACAAAGT
>NW_021604671.1:541847-562694 GCF_004785775.1 Grammomys surdaster | reverse complement strand
CTTACCCACTTACCCTGCAGAGGGACATACTAACATATAGTGTCTTATCCACTTACCCTGTAGAGGGACATACTAACATATAGTATCTTACCCACTTACTCTGCAGAGGGACATACTAACACGGAACGCAGCTTAGCCTAGGCATGGTGCTTGGTGATTCTCTGAAAGATGGGCTCTTAGTGACCTCTTTTAAGTGAGTTAACTTGTCTGAGTATCAGTTCATTTGCTTATATAGAATCTGGGTGTGCTTTTTATGCAAAAAAATGCTCTCAGGAAATCTGTATGTTTGCCTGGGTTAACGACATCACCATTAAGAATTTAAAATTTTAAACTAGAGTATTAACAGCAGCGCATATGATATGCAAATACATTTGGGCCACATTAAAAATATGGAACTGATCATATGTAAAGTAAGAGATTGCTTGCCTCATTTCTAATTTTTCCTTTTAAACCTACTCTCATTTAAAATTCCTGTTTTTGGGGGGACAGGAGACTTAATGATGAATGGGGCATTTAAATGATGAAGGGGTGAGGGAACCTGAGATGTTTGTGGTACCATACAATGGGTTTCTAGAGGTTTTCTGTGACCACATGGGACTTCATAAAATTGCAAAGTTTCTGTATGGCAAAGGACACTGTCAATAGGACAAAACGTCAACCAACAGATTGGGAAAAGATCTTTACCAATCCTACATCTGATAGAGGGCTAATATCCAATATATATAAAGAATTTAAGAAATTAGACTTCAAACAACCAAATAACCCTATTAAAAAAATGGGGTATAGAGCTTAACAAAGAATTCTCAACTGAGGAAACTCGAATGACCGAGAAGCACCTAAAGAAATGTTCAGCATCCTTAGTCATCAGGGAAATGCAAATCAAAACAACCCTGAGATTCCACCTCACACCAGTCAGAATGACTAAGATCAAAAACTCAGGTGATGACAAATGCTGGTGAGGATGTGGAGAAAGAGGAACACTCGTCCATTGATGGTGGGATTGCAAGATGGTGCAACCACTTTGGAAATCAGTCTGGTGGTTCCTCAGAAAATTGGACATAGCATTACCTGAGGACCCAGCTATACTACTCCTGGGCATATACCCAGAAGATGCTCCAACATATAACAAGGACATATGCTCCACTATGTTCATAGCAGCCTTATTTATAATAGCTAGAAGCTGGAAAGAACCCAGATGTCCTTCAACAGAGGAATGGACACAAAAAAAATGTGGTACATTTACACAATGGAGTATTACTCAGCTATTAAAAACAATGAATTCGAGAAATTCTTAGGTAAATGGATGAAACTAGAAAATATCCTCCTGAGTGAGGTAACCCAATCACAAAAGGACATACATGGTATGCACTCACTGATTATTGGATATTAGCCCAGGAGCTTGAAATACCCAAGATTCAAATCACAGACCACATGAAGCTCATGAAGAAGGAAGGCCAAGTGGGGGTGATTCGGTCCTTCTTAGAAGGAGTAACAAAATACTCAAGGGAGCAAATATGGAAACAAAGTCTGGGACATAAACTGAAGGAGGGGCCGTCTGGAGACCATTCCACCTGGGTATCCATCCCAAGTGCAGTCACCAAAGGTAGATGCTGATGTGGAAGTCAGAAAGTGCATGCTGACAGGAGCTTGATATAGATGTCTCCTTAGAGGTCTGCAAGAGTCTGACATATTCAGAGACAGATGCTCACAGCTAACTATTGAACTGATCATGGGGTTCCCAATAAAGGTGTTAGAGTGAAGACTAGGAGCTGAAAGGGTTTGTGGCCACATGAGGAGAACAACAATACCAACAAACCAGAGCTCCCAGGTTCTAAACCACCAGCCTGGGAGCACTTAGGGAGGGATCCATGACTCCAGCTCTATATGTAAGGGAGGATGGCCCTGTCGTGCATAGGTGGGAGAGGAGAACCTTGGTCCCATGAAGGCCGGATGCTGTGTGAGGGGGAAATCGAGGGTGGGGAGGTGGGAGTGGGGGGGTAGGTAGAGTCACATCTGCAGAGAAGAAGGAGGAGGGGCGATGGGATAAGGGGTTCCTGAGCAGGGGGATGGGGAGAATGGAGTAAGGGGGTAACATCTGAAATGTAAATAAAATATCCAATAAAAAATACGTTCTACAGAGAAATGGATGAAAATAGAGGTAATGAAATTTATCCTTTTTGATTACTTTTGAGACTCTTATTTCATTGTGTGCTAAAAACACTAACTGCCAGTATCTCTGTGAAATACAAACTAAAACACTTTTTTGCACCTCAATTTTGTTATAGGTCCCAGCTGACCAAATTCTCCTCTTTTAGTTTTCTTATGTGGAAAGTGTGCTCATTCTCTACAGCTTAAGAGTCACAGCATCTCTTCTCTGCAGTGCCTGTGACCTCCTAGACAGACTAATACTTTCTTCCTTGTGTTTCCAAAGCTTCTATACTTCTCCTTTTTAAAACTCCAGCTACTTTGATCTCACTGCCCTTTAGTTATGCACTTCTCGATTTGTCTACTCACTCAAAAGGAAGCAGACTCTCAGCCTTCAAATGTACAGTTAGGTTGGAAAGACAAGAAAAAGGGAACAAATTAAATGAAAATCTAATCAATCAGATATAATTTTGTCTTTTTATATAGCATCTACTTCTTTAAGTATATAGAATTTATTTCATTCTTCTTTATATCCCCATGTTACTTTAGAAATAAAATACCTATACATCATTAACCTCTATATTTGTTTTTTTTTCTTTTAGAATAAATCATGTTAAAGGATATATTGTGTGAAACATTTCCATTTAGCCTGTTACTTCTTTATAACTGTCTTAAAAGTGCCAACATGAATGAGAGAAATCACCCAAGACCCTACCTCTAGAAGAATAGCAGTCATTTAATAGTTACTGAGTGAGGGAGAGCCAGTCTTCTCTAAAATCTGATAGACTCCCTAATAGGCTATCTAATATCAAGTGGTTCACAGACACAGACAAACACACACACACACACACACACACACACACACACTCACATGCACCTGTGCGCACACACATCGTATAAAATAGGAATTTTAAAAGAAATCATGAATTTGAGACGGTTTGGACGAAGAAAGGGGTGGAGGTGATGTAAATATAGTACTTAGGTATAAAAGTCTCAAATTTTGTTTAATTTTTAAAAAATGCCAGCCATGTCTCTTCTTCCAAGTTCTTTGAGTCTTTCCACTTACATGTACCTTCCCTTATTTTTAAAGAAAATTGTTTTAAATTGTGATGAAGACAGAAACCATTTTTAATATAGTCATGCCTCCTTCAAAGTCATGAATGTTTCCACTGGCCCCTCACTTGCAAGCCAGCCAGTTGTGTATTCCATCTATCAAGTAATTTATTGAAGTGCCAAATGTAAAAGTGAGTTGCTTTTGTTCTTGTTAGTATCTACTCTGGCCTGATTTGGTTATTTGCACTCAAGAAGAAAGGCCAAACTGAGACAGAAATTAATACCACCTGAGCAAAGGGATCTAAGGAGAGGGGGCTTACGAACAAGTCAGTGTTCCAGCAGGACCTGTGAGTACTTGGAAGTCAAAGGCTCAGGTCAGCCTGTGCTGAGAGGAATGTAGTGTTCCTACAAACCCCACCTGATTCTCTGAGCCTTCCTGATGTGGCAATCATGGAGCCAAGTGTCCTTCCAGGTTGATATGTGAGGACAAGTAAGTAAACCTAGCAAATTCCTCACAGGGCCCACTGTAACAGCTACAGAGTTCCCCACAACCCCTCCATGGTTCCTGAGCCCTCTTTGCATGAGGACACCACAACATAGCCAGAGATCTGTGTGTGGGAGGGTCACTGAACTTAAAATAAGGGCAGGAATGCCAGTCTCCTATGGCCATTCTAGAAAACATGTGTTCTCCTAACTTGGCAGCTACCTTGATTTCCTTCTACCACTTGTGACCAGTACCACTTCTCTTTGATTCTCTGATTTCTTGACACTTGACTCCTCAAGGTTTATCTTTCTTTCTCTATATTCATGATTCTCTAATGTTCTCATCTCTTTAAGTACATTTGCATGAAAAATGAATCCACATCTCCAGGTCTCCCTTCTTCTTTGAACATCAGTTATGCAGTCATCTCCAAAATGAGTTCCCTGGGGATTACTTCATATCCAAACTTGTAAGCAGATCATGAAGCAGGTATTCCTCTAGCCTTCTTAATGTTTGTAAAGGGGGAAGACTGAAATGTATGAGTTCATCCTTGACCTGTCTCTTCTCATCATGTATCTAATCTCCAAAACTGTGTCTAGTCTCTGCTCTGGCCATTCTCCCTGCACTTATATTCCTGGCCTTCCTAGTGCCTTGTTGATGCTTGCTACCATGTCAGATGTCAGACCATTATGTGCTCTCCCCACCCCCATGCCTGGAATGTTGTTTCCCACTTGACTATGTGATTCCCTCCCTCACTTACTCCAGCTTCTAACTCTGTCTCCCTGCTGACAAGGCTGTTTCTGACTTAACCTTTGCGACTGTAAGCCCTCTCTATGAAGCTTTCTCTATTCTTCTCTATTTTTTTCTTTTGCGGAAAAAAGGCACTTTCTGCCCTGCAGTCTATTTGTGTTTAGTTCTAATCTGTCTATTTTTTGTGACATTCATTTTGTGTAGGTGGGAATTGTCATCTCTTACCTCATTGATAATATCTACCACATAGTGTCTGCCATACACTAGGTACTAATAAAACTAATAAAACACCGAATAAATGGATTTTGAGAACTCCAAAAAATACTATGAGGCATAGAAGTGGTTTGGAATTCCTATAAAACTGACTGCTGTAAGGAACATGGCCTAAACAACCCATTCTTTCCAGAGTGTGACAAGCTTACAAGTTTGGAACCCAGAACAGGCCCTCCTTAGTTATGTACTAAGTTAGACTGAAAGGCATGTGCCCCCCGCAGCCTGTTCCTTGACTTATATGTGTTTGGATGTTTGAAAGCTGGTCAAAGAGAAAGGATAAAAACAGAGGTGGTCTCTTGAGTTCCTCTGAGGCACAATTCTTGACATTGCTGATAGTTCTACTGGCCATGTGTGACATGATAGTTCAGTGTTAAAGAGAATTGGTAAACAGTAGGTCAAGAGAAAGGCTCATTGGGTAAAGGTACATGCAACCAAGCCAGATGATCTCAATGCAATCCCCAAATCCTATAGTGAAAGAAGAGAACTGACTGCTATACATGAGTAATGGCATATGCATGCACATGCACACACAGAAAATAAAATCAGTAAGATTTTTTTAGAAGTACATGCTCTCTAAGAGCTGTTTACCTTTTGTAATTTTGTGCTTTTATGACTTAAGACTTGATGTTTAGCTCATTGCTTTGTCTAAAACAGGTGCATAGAAGCTTCTGGGTAGCCTAGTAGACCAAGGTTGCAAGTGTTCTAATCTCATCATCCCTAGTTTGAGATTCAAGTATCTTCATAAACAGTAATTTACAGACTAGCTTTCAAAAGTATACACAATGACTATGTAAGTCAGAGGGTCAAATGGGAATCTGGATCTCTGCCCTCACCCAGAGTGTCTCCAGAACTGTGAAGATGCATCTACACACCCTGTTTCACTGGATCCTGGGCACTGTAAAGTGGGTGCTGCTACCCATACTATTTAGACAAATAAGTTTCAGCTCAAAATCCGATGGGGAACTAGCTGCATGATTCTTTGGGGGTGTTTTGGTCCCTTGCTTTGCTGATATAACAGAAGACTGCAAACTTATATGAATAATAAATACATTTATTATGTACATGAGGAAATTCAAAAGCTAGGGATTCCATCAGCTCGTCGATAACCATGTACTCTACCACACCTGGGCAGAAGTTACCTCAGGCCAAGAAAGACAAAGGAGGCACAGAATTCCATTTATAACAATTGCTCCTGGGCTAATGTCCTTACTCTACCACTGTGGGCAGAGATCCTGGTCCCAGTTATCCCTTTAGGTCTCACTTTCCTACATTTTATATGAATAGTTCACTTTTTATATGAGCCTTGGAGTAGACTTGAAACAATAGCAAGGAAGAGCAGTTGTATAATAATCTAAATGAAATTATTAGCTAAAAAATAGTCTTCTTATGGAAAAAATAATATCAAAATTGTTTCTATTGTTGACACTGATGAGTAGAAATGGAAGGTACACTCTGAGTACTGAGGTCAGAAAAGGAGGTGGGCAATCAGCGTAACTTGTGTTGGGACACTTGGGGTCTCCAGTAAAGGAAGAAAGTATCCAAGGAGGGACTATTCCAACAGCTCACGTACAGGATGTGAAAGCAAGTCCAGACACCCAAAGAGCAGTAGCAGCATGTAATGCACAAACATCACGTGCGGACATCATTTTTATTGGAGTCTTTCTGCACCAAATCTCTACATTCAGCACATAAATTGGTATTTGTATTGCAGGTGTGGTGTAGCCGTGTGATCTTGTAAAAAGTAGTTTGTCTTAGTTTCCAAATTACTCATATTAGTGGAAGAAGTTCACCTTTGTGGGCATGGCTTGTTCTGCTTTATTTTTTTCTCCCTGGGTTGCTGTGACTTTGTGTCTGCCAAGCTTTGGCTTACTATGTCATATACAAGCATGTATATAATTTTTTTCAAATTGCAATTTATACTCATTCACACAGGGGTTATAAACACAAAAAGGCAGGACATGGGGAAGGGGATGACACTGGAGCGAGGGTGTTCAGGGAGAATACAGATATTTTTCAGAACAGGGTATTGGCTGGGTGAAGGTTCAGGGGATAGGTCACTATGACTCTTCCTGTGATTCACTTGTCCTTATCTAAGTTGGTAATATCTGCCAAGGCTGCCTATTTACAAGGTCTATAACTACTCAGGCTGGTAAATTGTCACAAAAACTGCCTGTTTACAATAGCTTATAGCCATCTGTTTCAGTGTTTATCCACAGAGACCCAAGACTTGGTGTTAGAATACATGTATGACAGGCCTATTGCTGATTTTAGGCCTATGGCTGATTTTAGGCCTTCAGTGTATAAGCAGGGCTGCCCCTGACATCTCCTCCCTTCTCTAAGTATAGACGGGCTGTGGCGAATCTAATCTTGCAAAGGCAGGGATAGAGGACTGACCTCCAGTAATTGAAGGGGACCTTGTAATGGCTCTGGTCCCTCTGTTGTTGTCAAGTGAGGCATGAGGGCCATACCCGTATCAGGGATGGTTTTAATACTATGTCCATTTGGTAGAATAATAATAGTAGGTTCTTCCCTAGAGTCTGTGACCTATCTAGTCATAGGCTCTTCATGCTATGATGGTGTAAGGTGTGGAGCATGTCTTAACTCTAATCAGAATGTAATTAGTTACTGCCATAACATTTATGACACTATTGTACCAGTGTCTTGCAGGATAGTCATTATTGGAACTCATAAGATTCTCAGCTAGGTAAAATTTATTATTAAATTGGGGTAAAATTTTTAAGTAGATATGGGAAAAAGTACAGAAAGACAGTAGCCAGAATTTTAGCCAGAGGTACAGCAAGTGCAAACCTAAAAGATCAGAGTCAGTATTATATGTGCAATGTCCTAGGACAACACAGAGGCCCATGTACAAAAAGTAGAGGGGAAGTAATAGGAAATTAACACAGAAAAACAATGAGTCTAGATTGTGCTGTGAATTATATGCCATTTTAGAACTTCTGACTGTACTGAGATATGAAGATTCTGTAGTGTTTTGAGAAATGAGATAATGATTTTGCTGTTAGGAACATTATGTTGGTCTGTACAGAAGAGGCTGCAGATCATGTATTTAGAAGCATGTAGAATGTGAAAAGTTTACCAATCATATCCATAAGAAATGGCGGGTGACTTGGACTATGATGGTACCTACAGAGTGATGGGAGATTCTGAACATATTTGGAAGAGGAAGATAACTCACATTACTGTGAGAGAAGATGTGGATATAGAAAGGAGTGAAGACTGGTTTAAGACTTGTAACTGTGTTAATGGCATGACTGAGAAGCAAGATTTGAAGGCTGCACAATCTGGAGCATGTTGAGTCAACATGTTTACTGGCTATGGAAATAGGATACACTCAGAAATATCATATCCAAAGAGTGTCTTGGCACTCTGATCTCATGAAATCCCCCTCTCATTGTACCACATTGAAGATGAGTCAAATATTTTTATTTTGTGTAAGAGGGTACATGCTTTATCCTCCCTCTTTGCATTCTGGACAAAAACCAAGGTCAATATACAAAATCATCTGGCCTGCTAAGAGTAGAAAGGACCCCTATGCCAAGTGAGCTGCAGGATCTAGCAACTACTCATGGCAGGAGCTGGAGGAGTACATATGGGCTGGATCCCAGGGGTTCTGGATCAAAGGTATGGAACATCAACTTGGATAAAGAGAAGTTGATGTGGAAGCCATCTCTTGTGTTACAGGGTTTAATAACATGTCAAGGAGCCTGGGGGATGGTACTAGCATGCTGATAAATTGGTTCTTGGAAGGCTAGAGAAGCAACACCACACTCTAATTTAGAAAATCTAGAACTGCCACTGCAAACAGAAGAGAGAGGAGAGAGACATGACCATTCCTGGAACAGATACATAGACCAAAAAAAAAACACCCTATAAAAATTGGTTATCCCTTGCCAAGTTTGTACACCTAAGGCACTTCTCAGAGACCAAGGCCAGTGATTTCCTGTGAGGGAAGTCCTTCACAGTGATGGTTTCATGCCTATTGTTTCCTTCACTGGTATCAGGAGAATCTATGACAGTGTGCTTAAAAAACAATTGTCCTAGTAAGAGAAGACTGTACAGACACTTCAGGAACTGTTACAGTGTATTACAGTCATACTCTGACAACACGCCTCCCTCTAACTCCTCCCAAATCTGCTTGCACTTCCCCATCACCTCCGAACTTCATGTCCTTTTTATCTTTTCTTTTAAAAATAATTCAAGTCTAGTCTTTCTTGCTTTCCATGGTGTGGTTCTATCCACTGGAATGGATGACTTACCAGGGATCATACCCTAAAAGAAAACTGACTTTCCATTCTCCAGAAGCCACCAGCTACCAATAGCTCCTCAGCTTGGAATGGAAGCTCATGACTCACCCCCCAAATACACACACACACACACACACACACACAATCATGAGTTCTTTTTGTAACTTTTCTTGAGATATGTTATGTATAGTATAATTTGCCCATTATCCTTCTTCCCTCCAAACCCAAACCCTCCAGTACACCTCTTTGCTCTTTTTCAAATTCATGGCCTCTTTCTTCATTAATTGTTGCTATAACATATATGTGTGTCAGAAGATAGGATGAGTGCATTCTTCAATCTGTAAATATAGTATGCTCAGTTTGTATAATGTTATTGTATTTATGTTTCAGGGCCGACCATTTGGTATTGAATAATGAACTGCTGTGCTCTTCCCTGAGGAAGATGATTTCTCCCACTCTCAGAATTCTGTAGTTGCCTGTAGTTCTTTGTGCCAGGCTGAGGAATTTTGAGCTTCCTACAGTAACAAGCACTCATTCATGTTGGCACAACCACTGGTGTCCTCCTTGCTCAGCTCATTTTTTGCAGTCTTGTGGGTGAGACTTTATGAATGGAGCCTCTGCCGTTTTTAGAACAAGGTCTCACAGCAAATTCCCTGATCCTCTAGCTCTTAGTCTTTCCACCTACTCATCTGAAATGATCCCCAAGCCTTTCTTGCTGAGATCTGGATTATATTGTAGTTCATATCTGTTGGGGCTGCATTTTTGTTGTGTTTTTCTGTAATGGTCTCTGATAGTTCCAAGTGTCCTAGAGAGGTGAGGTATCTTATTTTTGGATATAAAGAGAAATATTTTGAATGTAGTTAGTTTTAGTAAAGTGGTAGTTCTAGGTTCTCTTCCAGTATCCATGACTTTCCTAGCCCTGGGTTGTTGGCTAGGGTTCCAGTACCAGGCGTGATTTTCCTCTAGCTGAGTGGGGAAATTGAATTTTCTTAATGGAGATTTTCTCGATTTTCCGATATGCTGGAGATTTGATCTGGAACATGTTCCTAAGACTCAAATGTTAAAGGCTTGTTGCACAGCCTGGCTCCTTTAGAAGGTAGAATGGGCATTAGAATGTACCCTGAAGGGGATTGTGTGGCACTGTCCATGTCCTCCTCTTGTACCCATCTATAAAGTTAAAAAAAATGTGATATATTTTGCTACTGCAATGTAGGCTATAGGACTAGCCACTCAGGATGAAACCTCCACAATCATGAGTCACAATGAAATTTTCTCTCCTTCTAAGCTGATTAAAATAGACTTTTTGTTGCAGTAACATGAAGTTGACATACTACCTAAATCCATAAATTTCTGATTCTTCTTTATTCATCATTTCCAAAGTATTTATCCTCACACATACTATGTATCCAATGTAAAAAAAACTTTACTGGAAAATTGCATTTCTCTTTAACAAAACATCTAGGAGGAGAGGTTTTTTTTTTTTTTCAACGTCATTCAATACTATATTTTTATTAGTATATCTTTTTGTAGATTATTGAATATCCTCTTATGATTACAAACTGAGCTACAGTACTGCCCATATGCATCTATATTGTTGGAAATTGTTGAGTTGTGTTTTTTCCAAGAAGTATTCAAAAGCCTCAGAAATGAACTGTACTAATTACTGGTTATTGTTCTAACTATAGAATGAATTTGTTTTATAATTGTGGTGTAGAATGCAAATAGACTCATATATAGTTTCTTTCTTTGGATAATTTGCACTGGATAATCAGACTAATATACACACTGATAGCACGTGTATATATTTGCAAAACAAACCTCCCTGTAGTGATGCTAAGCTCTGTTCTGAGTCCATGAAAAATGACTTTCTTTTCTTGGATCAAAGAAAATGTTCTCCACCACTAGCTCAAAGTAATTGTGTGTCATCCTTTAAGAAAAAGTTGAGGTTTATAATTGTAAGCCAAATCAGTTTTGTCAGTGCCTTTATTTCTGGCCTTCACAGGGAGCCTGACATTCGGAAAGCTTCCTGGGGTCTTCCATGATTGTCTGTCTCCATTTACAGGGTTAAGTCTTGTCTGTTTATAAATCATAGCACCAATACTAGGAAACTCACAGCTTCCTATAATTCCAGCTTCAAGGAACTGAACTCACATCCATTTGAAGAGCAGTAAGCACTCTAACCACTTGACCATCCCAGTCCCCAAGCCATGTGCCGAGCAAATGCCTTTTTTTTTTTAAATTGCTAGCCTGCCTTTTTTATTGGGAAGAATTCTTTATATACTCTACATTATGCTTTATAAGATGCATGTTTCAAATACCTTCCCCTGCTCTGTGGTTTTCCTCTTCATTCTTGTCTTTTGAAAAGTCTTTTGAGGAGTATGATATATGGTATGATGGGCACAGAGAACTGATCTCATTGGACCTTTCCCACCAGAATGTGCCATGGAAACTGATGGAGATTCAGGGATGATCTATATCCTAACTGGTACCTCCTGACACCAGAAATTTTACATATAAATGTGATATAATTTACCAGTTTTGTCCTTTAAATTTGCACTCTTAACTGGTTGGCAAAACTCTGCTTCTCCTAAGATTATTGAAAATGTTGCTTCATACTTTTTATAGTATAAGTTTTAAACTCAAAACCCTTCCAGAATTATTTTGATATAGTAATCCACCATTACCCACACAGCCATGGAGAACATCAACCAAGTTTGAGCTGTATTTTCCTCAGTTGAGTGATTGCCTATTTTTTCCTTAGAGAAATGCCTATCTTTGCCATTCCCACATTGACGGTCACTGTTGCAATTAAGTATAGCACGGAACACTGTAGCACTGGTACTATAGCTCCTCAGTAGTCTATTTTAATACCTATGATGGTGGCTGAATATCTAAAGGGGATGTGGCTTACTGAACATGGGTACTCTGGGCCAAGAACAGAGCAGGATAGGACCAAATTCTATCTTGCATCTCAGAACGGCACAGTTTAAAGCATGAATTATTTATTTCAAAAATTTTTATTAATTTTTTTTTGATTTGTGATTAATGGTGGATAAAGAAACTGAAAAAAAAGACTGTTATAATGAGGAGCAAGTACACATTGTGATGGACAGGTGTTTGGGGTTTTGTTTGTTTGCTTATTTTAGATAAACGCCCACTCTATTGAAGATAAACATATCTTCATGATAAGGTAGCCTTGGAGTGTGTCTGTTTCTGGCCCCTCAATGTGGAACGTCTACATAGTTCCTTCCATCTGCATTTGTGTTTGTATTGAAAAGGCCACAGCTGGAGAGTACCAAGTTGTATGACAAGACGTTGGCGCCAAGAACATCAGCTCTCCAATTTTGTTTTTGCTCTTTTTCCAAATAGTCTTTACTCTTCTCGGTTCTTTTATTTCTGTAAACTGTAGAAATAATTTTTCTGTTTCTTTTTAGAGCTCTCTTGGTGCTTTGATGGGGATTACATTTTTCTGATAAATTTAGGAAAAGATGGATCTTTTTGTGCTAAGTCTTTTACTCATGAACACTTTATAGTCTTTCCTTCATTCAGATCTTCTGTAATTTCAAAATGGTGTTCGTTTCATGGAAGTTTTGTAGGTCTGTCAGGTCTGCACTTAGGTATTTTTCACATCATGATGTTATTCTAAATGGTTTATAGATGTGTCATTAACCTTTCAATAGCAACCTCACTATATTTACTTCCTTGTCCTCAAATTCTACTTGTACAGTCTTTTGGATTTTCTTCAGATACAATCCCAAGTATGTGGAGAATGCTCCATGTGTAAAGTACTTGCCTTCAATATGATCACCTGAGTTGAAATCTAGAAGCCACACATGTAAAACCAGGCACAACAGCATCTATAATCTCAGTGTCCCATGTTAAAATGAGAGATAGAGAAAAGAGATTCCTGTGAAACTCATGGGCCCACTAGCCTGACATGTACAGTAGCAAGCAAGGGACCCTGCCTCTCAAATAAGTTGAGAGACAACGATTGATATCACTGACCCACACATCTTTGCTATAGTACTTATGCACCCACACATACATAAGAACATAAATATGTACACATATACAAATCTCTCTCCCTCTCTCTCTCTCTCTCTCTCTCTCTCTCTCTCTCTCTCTCTCTCTCTGTCAGACACACCCACACACATACACTCAACTAGTTTTAAAATTGCAGCCCTATTTCTGTGAAAAATGTTCTCTTTTCAATCATCATGCCTTTGGTTTTATATTAGTCATCTTAGTCTTAATACAGATTCATATTTCTTGGTCCTTGCCAATGAATTTATGATGTTCTGACCATTTATAAGATGTCCATAGGAATTTTTGCCCTTTTTCCATGAAAATGTTGGATGCAGAGTTTAATAATCTCCACCTATTTTTTTCATTCATCTGTGAGATCTCAAAACAAGTGCATTTCTGGATCTATATTTTTAATTGGCTTATTATCTTCTGGCTTGCAATGAAAATAGATTACTATTGAAAACAGACTAGAAAACATATAGTGTAAACCTGAGGTTTCCAGTGTATTGTATTTTTTTCCGGATCCTGAAGTTTTCACAAATTTAACTTACAGAAATCATCCTGTGGTGATTCTATTGTGAATGTTGTCTATTGTGGCTTGTGTGAGTAAGTTAACTCAGGTATATGTCTCACAGTAGTAATAGCATTTTGAATTAGAATTCCAATCTCTAAATGGAGTTTTTTCTCAGGAATGTAATCCTAAAAGTTCTCATGGGTATATACAGATCCTATGAAGCTAGTTTAATAAAATCAAACCCCTAAAATATGATGTTTAAAGTGGTTTGTGCATTGATTAAGTCCCCCGGGGGGCTCTGAGTGTTTAAAGCAACAGTTTGAGTGAATAGAACAATAAATGCAGAGCTGACTGTATTTTCTCTTTCTTTCTCATCTGCTAGAAAAATATAGATAATAGAGCTCATTTATTTTCTTTACATTTCAAAGCTCTTCAGATGGGAAAACACAGCCCAGTGGAAATGATTTCTGGCAACCTTGAGAAGATATATTAGAATTCTGTGGCATTTCTTTCCGTGACATGTAAAGCATGGCTTTTCCTCATTGCAGTGTCACAGTGAAGTGTCACAATAAAGCCAAAATAGTGTGCCCTCAGGGAAAACTAGAAAGGGACCATTTTCCATGCACACACAAAGGGTAATATTTATTATAAAGCCTTTCATTTTAGCTCCAAGTGCTGTCTGGGCTGTGAGTACTTTGCAGTAGAGAAATGCACAGAATGTGAGATTTAAAGCAAATGTTATGTGTAAACCTAATTTATGTAAATGTAAATAAAATGTAAAAAATAGAATGCTCTCATGGACATGTGTTCATCTAGTCTGCAGAGTGCTGGGAAGTGCCTGCATTATCTGGTGCTGGTTGAGCCCAAGGAATGCTGAACTGGGGGCCACACTGCTCTGTCTTGACCTGGCTGGTCAACATGGAAACTCTCTCTTTAGTCCTTAACATTTATAATATAGAAATTATCCTCCCAATTTGCTAGATGAGTGATTTAATGTTTCAAAAGATCCACCAGTTTGTGGCAGTTTACACAGTCAGGATTGCTGAATCTGTTTCAGTACCCTTAATAGAAGATAAATCTAAACCTGTAATTTTTGATCTATTAAATTTGTTCTTCAAAAAATTGTTCTTCAATAGTTTCATACTTGTATTTATGTATTCTGATCACTCTTACACTACCCTCCTATCTCTCCCTCCTACTTCTGTCATTCCAGCTTTTCCTACAAGTCTCTTCCCCATCTACCTCTTTTTGTTTTGTGACCTTCTGAGTTTAACCAGGCCCATCCACCATGGATATAGAACAATCCAGTAGAGCCTGGCTGTCCCATCTGTGGGAACGCCATTGAAGACAATGATCTACTCCTCCCATAATATCTATAAATAGCCAGTAATTCCACAGTGATGGGTATGGTCCTGTAATTGACTCACTACTGACAGGCCAGCCTTGTGCAGGCCCAGTGTAGGCAAATTCTGTTGTTGGGAGAAGATTTTTCAATGGCTGTCGTGCCCAGAAGGTAGTGTTTCACAGAGCTTGTCCTTTGGATCCAGCTCTTGCACTCTTTCTGTATACATCTAGTATAGTGTTCCCTGAGCCTTGTGGTAGGGGTGGGGTAGAGAAATTTCCGGTTTAGCAGTGAGTGCACACTTAGTCTTAGCACTTTGAACAGCTATGAGTCTTTGTATTTGCCAGTGTTCAAAGAGAAGCCTCTCTGATAAAAACTAAGAATAGCATTTGTCAGTGGGCATAAGCATTATTTAGAAGGCATGAATTTGTACTTTTGATTTTAAAAACATGTACATATCTCTTCATCCTACACTCAAAAAATTATTATTTTATCTAAATATTGAGCTTGATTTTCATCACATTGACAGCTATCACATAAGGGCCAAGCTACTTCTCCACTTTAGGTCATAATATTTTATCTGTTTAAATATGTATTTTAACTTAATTATGTTTATATATATATATATATGTCTGTGTGTGAGTGTATGCACATATGAAAGCAGGTGCTGATGGAAACCAGAAGCAGGTCTCTGATTCCTTGGAGCTGGAATCATATGCAACTATAAGCTGTCTGCTGTGGGTGCTAGGGTCTGAATTTGAGCCTTCCATAGCATCTGCTCATAGTTAAGGCATTGTCTTCCAGCCCTTACCACTTTGTTCTTTTTCTTAAATTGCTGCAACTCAATATTATCTAGACAAAATGTTTCCATGTAAATGCACCTGAACATCACTAGCCAATGCCCTACATTAAGCACCTTTCCTTCAGCTAGAGAGCTCTGTTTCTACATATTGTCAAATGAATGCAGAATTTGTCCAAATATATTGTTCTGGTCTGGCAATATGGAGGATAAAACAAGTCTTGAGGTCTTACACACTGGGTTCAACTGTCAATACCACCAGTTAGTAGTTGCTTGCTTATTTGTGGAATGCTACTTTCTTCATAAATGAGTAATCTTATATGATAATACTAAATACAACAAAGTCTGAAGGACCAGCCAGCATGTGTGCAGCCCTTATCTTTAAAGAAGGAAATTGTATTTCCAGGCTGATTAGCCCTTGGTAACTAACTCCACTATGAAAGGCTTCTGGTGCCAACAGATCCCTTTCCTCTATCACCGTCATCTTCTTAAATGTTATAATAGTAATGCTATTTGACATGAAATTCACCTTTTTAATCATTTTAAATATGTGATACATATTGTTGACCTGATGGAGTTGTGTAACAGATCTCTGGAGTTTCTTCATTTTGCTCAATTAAAATTTTGTATGTTTATTAGTAATTCCCCACTCTATCCTTCAGCATAAAAGAAGCAATATTTATTTATTTATTTATTCTTTGAAATTTTCATACATTTTATATAATGGCTTTTGATTACACACATCTAACACTCCTTCTCTCAGCCACTCCTAGTGCTCCCAACTTCAGGTCCTTACATTTTTGTTGCTATTAATGACACCAAGGCCAGTTAGTGGTTCCCAAGTGTGCATAAGTGGAGCCGTACCATGCATACCTGTGGCATGGACTGCCTACTAGCAGCCACCTCAAAGGAGAGTCACCCTTTCTCACGAACCATTAGGTTCTGATGGCTGGGCTTCTGGGGTGAAATGCCTGTGGCACCTACCCACATTCAAATTGGAATTTTGACTGACTTTGTATTGTTCAGATTTTGTGCAAGTGACCATAGCTCCTTAGAGTTGATGTGTGCAACAGCCACACCCTATCTAGAAGTCAGTATTTCACAGCTCTCCTTCTCATCCACCAGCTTTCACATTTGATTCATTCATTCTTCAGTGATGCTTCCTAGACCTTGATTAGGTGAGGTTAATAATGATTCAGCTTCAGTTGAGCTCCCACAGTTACCTATAAACTGACCAAGGTTGAGTACAATACGCATCCATGAGTGGAATCAAATATTCAGAAGGCAGTTTGACAGCATAACTATTTAGTGTAACAACAATAGTTTACACACTAGGTCCTGCGATCTCCCCAATGATGAGATTTTGGCAGGATTTAGATTATCAGGCATGAAATTTCCCCTGTGGACCAGGCCCCATCTCAAAACAGAAAGTGATTAGTTGTTCCTATAGCATTCACACCACTATTGCAACACTGGGCATGTCTTGCCAGGCAGGGACTGCAACAGACCATTGATGCTTTTTCTTCCCCAGAAGTTAGCATAAAGTATTTTAACACTATAAAAGCTAGCTAGTGGTAAATAATTCCATGATCAGTCAGGACCACCACTATTTCTTTAATTATATGAGTTTAATGCTCTTGTGTTACTCATTAGTAAGAGAAATGAGACACATTTTCTCTGTATATCTATGACTTATTTTGCATAGTATAATATCTTCAAGATTTATCCATTTGATAAATATGGCAATATTTCTTTCTTGTTTAAAGTTTAATTGTACATACTATACATATATATATTGTCCACTCATCTGTCCATGGAGGTTGAAGTGTTTCCACATACTGGTCACTGTGAATAGTGCTACATTCAACATTCAAATCAATATCACAGTTCCTCAAAAATAGAGCTACAATTGCTTCACCAATTCCACTTCTGGGTATTTCTGCAAAAGAATTAAATGAAGAATTCATTAAATCTTAATTTTAACATTTTTTCTTTTCCTCTTTCTCAATACCAATTTAAATCATTCCAATTCTTAAAATCTATTTTCTGTCTCTGACTTTAATATCAGAAATGGTATAAGAGCCTCTCTTACTTTCTACAAATTGTTCTGGTTCCTGAGAAGGGCTGAGCAACTCTGAGACTTTTCGGCGACAGGGCTGTGGAAGTTCAAATGATTTTGAAATGTTGAGACTTTCTTGAACTCTCTTCACTCATCTATTGTCCCTTACCTTGTCTTTGTGTCTTTGACCTGTCTCTCCAAGAGTGAGCTCCATAGTAGAATGGTGGGTGAGTAAAGAGCAGTTTTGTCTACTGGTGCCCGATCTCTTTGCATCGGCCATGGTATGCAGACTTGTGCTTTCTTCTGAGATCAGTAACTTCAGTCCAAATAGTTCTCCTCTACCTTGTGGAGGTCCTCATACCTAGGGGTCTGAGGCTGTTATTGCCATATGGTCATCTTTCCTTGTCCTGCAGTTTCTTTATGTGTTCACTATAAACCTAGGTTCAAATCTATAAAAACCCATTAATATCGTTCAGAAAATGCACTCATTTCTTCCTATCTCGATGATTTTAGGTCTCTAGTTTCCACCTTTTATGAGATTTTTAAACATTAGTTAAAAAAGAAGATACTTTAGGAAGACCCTTTTTAAAAGGAAAATGGTTTAGGAAGATATTTCTAGTTTTTTTCCCTTTATTTCTGTTTCCTCCTTTAGAAGTTTTTGCAACTACTTTTTGAATATTTAAGAATGTGGGTCTGACTTTACAGAACAGATTTCCTGAACATGTCACCATCTTTGCATAGTGGTCATGTGAGACCTTCTGGCCAGTTGTTGCTATTACCAAGAATTGTTTTTGATTTGTTTTTGAGCTGGAGTCAATAAATTGTTTCTCTGCTTCCAGAATTCTCTCTCTTGGATTTCTTTTCATGTGACGCTCACTGATTTATCTTCAAAGAGCATTTAACAAATATCTGTCATAGAGTCACTATTAAAATTCTATGATCTTCACAGATCTTGCCAGGAGAGTGTTTCTCTTCACACAGTAAATCTCCATTAATTCTGAGGGAGGTGAATGTAGGAAATCTGTGTTGAAAGGGCCTCCCTTGAGAGCATTTCCAAATAGAAACATGTGAGAACAGAAATAAAGATAGGCTTTTGGCCATTTTCTTGTGAAATCCAATCTTATGTTTCTGCTTTTTATTTGTTATGTGTGCCAAATGGGTGAAAAATTCAAAGGCACTTTGCTGTGTGACAACTTTTCACTTTTTGTGTCACTGGAAATGGATTGAATGTTCATAGCTTGTTCCCTTGCTCAGTCGCTCTTTCAGTCAAGTCAGTGCATAAGACCTGTGGTGTCTCAAATCTGAGGCACAAGCACAGGAAGGATATGCAAGTTTAGTGTCATCACACCCTTGGTGAACCTGTACTGGCACATTCATTGTACCTAGTGGTGTAGTTTTCACATTATCTATTTCTTGAAGCTTGAAAACTGGTTTAAGTCTTGTTTTACCTCCCAGATATATAGTGAAGTGAAGCAGAGATTGGCATATGCTTACTCAGGAGTAATGGTGAGTTTTTAAATACATCTGATGGACTGTAAAGTAGACTTTTGAGAGAGACTGATAGCACTAATGATAAAACCTACACTCCAGGTCCCGAATTTCCAGGTGCCTAGATTTTTACTTAGTGAAAGTCAAACACCAAGCAGCAATGAATGCTATTTTACTGTGTTCTTAATCTGCCTTGCTCTGCTCGCCCCAGGGTTGCATATGATTGCTCTATGTCGAAGAAGAGGAGAGCTGACGAGCAGGCATTGGGAGTGCCAGTTAACAAGAGGAAATCTCTGTTAATGAAACCCCGGCACTACAGCCCAGACATGGACTGCAAGGAAAACCCAGACAACAGGAATGAGGATGATCGCATTCTAGAAACGAATGACCACTCCACTGCAGGTAGCAAAAGGCATGGCCCAAGCTTTATATACTCCTGTCACCAAAAGTTATTCTTAGTTCATGGAGAAGTGAAGTTTCTATCACTGTTAAACTATATATTTGGAATTTGGAAGAAAAAAAATCCAACAATTGTTTCAGTCAATATTCACTTATTAAGGCTCCATTTATTTTAATAAGATTCAATTTAGAGTCTGTAGTTTTAGCCTGAGTGTGCCATGGACTCACTTCAAGTCATGATTAGGTTATGCTTCTTTGCATAGAAATTTGTCTGAAAGCTGAAGAGTCTGTCTGAGTAAATGCCTAAACCCAAAAGAGTACCTCAAAGTACAGTATGATTTTAAGCTTTACAATAAGTCTTAAATGATAGAGGCCAATGTAATGTTCACAAATGATACATTTATTGTCTATGTATGCAGCTAAAACAGTAATACATAATTTTATCAATATGTTTAATATTATTTAGGCCCAAGTTATAATAGTAATAACATGACTCAATGTAGGTGTCGGATGACCTTGACATTTTCATATACTTCAAATCATATTTAGAGCAATTGATTGTAGAGTTGATCAAAAGCTGTTATACTTGAGGCTTATTCAATGGGAGAACAAGATAAAAAAGATAACCCGTGCCTATATTTCTAAAATCAGTAATTTAAGTTTATCTTTATAATTCAATTCTTTGCACACTCTTCAAGTGTCTTTTTTTGAATGAGTGAAATATAGCTGGAACTTTAATGGCTTAGAGTTTGTTTATTCTCAGTTCTTAGTTGTTAGTAATTACTTGCATCTAGGAGTTGAATTGTCACTGATTGAATCATGCATGAGACTAAAGTGTTAGATGTGCAAAAATCTCAAAAACTTATGAAACCTTTAAGGTATAAGGCTTGACTAATAGAAATTTTAATTAGACATGCTCTTGTCCTACTATTTATATACTTTTACTGAATGTGACTGTTTAGGTAAACAACATATAATAATAATAATAATAATAATAATAATAATAAATGATTTATTAAAAAACTTAAATAAAAGGTAGGAATATTTATAGATTACATTTTTACAAATAGAATTCTAGAAATAATACTAGATATTATTTTTAAAGGTATAAAAACATGGCCAGGCAGTGGTGGCGCACGCCTTTAATCCCAGCACTTGGGAGGCAGAGGCACATGGATTTCTGAATTCGAGTCCAGCCTGGTCTACAGAGTGAGTTCCAAGACAGCCAGAGCTACACAGAGAAACCCTGTCTC
>NW_021604671.1:474437-541747 GCF_004785775.1 Grammomys surdaster | reverse complement strand
CATGAGGATAAGCTTTGGTCAGAGAATCTTCTTTATTTTGGCTAAGTATTGAAGATACCGTGATCAAAACATTGTCTTCTGATTTGTACATGGCTAAGGACATTTTTAAAGCTTATTTCTTTTAGTATATGATTTTAAGCCTCACGGTTCATATTTAAATTATAATCATCTTTAACTTTTTAAATTTTCTTAATCTGGCCACTTGTACGTGTTGAATCATGGACACAGCAGGTGCAATCTGATCTTAGGGGAAGTTCTTAGAACCAGTTCATGAAGTCAAAGATGTTTGCAGACCTCATGACTTCTGCTATATCTAATTGATTATCACAAATACTTTGTATTAGTTAAGTGAATATATTGTTCAAATGTATTTGGTGAACTGTTCAGTCACAAGCACTTACAGATATCTACTTGCACACTTACAAAGGCTAATGGTTACATTTAATATTAGAACTACTACTGATAGTGATGCTGAAATTACCATAGTGACTATTAATTTTCAGCTCTTTATATATCTCAGACACATAAGTGATACCATTTAGTCCATTTCACAGTGTCACATAGTATGTAGAAACCTGGTATTAGTGTTACAGATGAAATCATTAGAGATTTAAATTTGAAGGTAGCACAGTTTGCAGACTCAGGGCGAAGAATGTACTTAATATACAATCTAAAAGAACAAGTGAAATCACTCTTTCTCAGTTACCTGTGCTCTGTAAGCTCAGGCTCCCTTGCCCATCCACCCCTCAGCATGCATGCTGGGAAGAATCTTCACAAAGTCCAAATGTAGTTGTGATTTCTAAAAATGACAGATCATAAATGTTCCTACCCCAGGTCAACAGAGAAAATACTTTTACATTGCCTTCAGCTTTTGAGGAATTTTAAGCACATCCACAGAGGGAAAGAAACCAAGCTCAATACAGCAGCAGTACACCTAATTGTAGTGCTCCTTGACTCCAGGTACCCCAAGATCGCTGCCCTAACAGGAATGTGTCTAGTTGAATCTTCAGCTGTACAGCTCAGTTATTGAGAGTATAAAGCACTCATGAATGCTAAGCCTAAGCATCCTGGAAGTGTTTTGTTCTTCTTTATGGCTGAACCCTACACTCTAACCTGGCTCAAAAAAAAAAAAAAAAAACCTGCTTGTTGTTACTAGTGTGAATAGTTAGAGATCCCTGTGCCCTGAAAAGATGAACACCAGGAAACAAGACAAGCTCAGACTCCTGGAACACACAGAAAGTAAGAGTCGTCATGGGTTCAAAATATACTCATTGTAGAGTTCCCGGAAGTATGACCACATACTGGGACCTAGAAATGCCTCCCAAGACTCAGAAGTTTCTAGGGGCTGATATCATACTTTTAATATGTCATCCTCAGTGGAAAAAAAAAAGTAAAGAACAAACTACTCAACTTTAGAAGAACATCAATTCATTTTTTTATGGCTTTTATTCCTGCCAAAGTTTCATATTCAAAAGTTCTAATAAATGAATTTGCCTGTTATGCTCCCTGGTTATAGAGGCAGAACTGAACCCATTAGTCATAAAAATGCTTACACTAAGGACTATATGCTAAAATTAGTGTCATCTTCAGAAGAATATTAAAGTTGTTTTGATTCAGAGTAAAGATACATGATAGACAGACAGACAGACAGATAGATAGATAGACAGATAGGAGAATTCATTAAGTACATATAGTATTAGCAATCACTCATCATGGAAACCTTGGTTTAAATATAAGTGAAATATATGTGAGCTGCTATATACCAGTCAAAAGCCTATTTTTTAATCTACATACAAGACAGTTTCACAGCTCAAGTCCCTGCCCACCACAATGCTTGGAAGTTCACACTGGACACTGAGAGGCTTAGGCCGTTTCTGAAACTGCCAAACTATGCCCTGCTGGCTAGTGACCCAAAACTCCCTATCTTTGTTGTATTAACAAAGTTAAGGTCTGGTTGTGTGAGTTATGTATTGTTTTTATTTCCATATTTTGTCCAATAACTTAAGGATCATTGTTCTTTCCAGGTACATTTGACTATCTTCCTATAAATTTATTATGAAAAAAAAAACTCAATTTAGAAAAGTGTTCTGTTTATATTCTTAGTACTTTTTCCTAAGAATGGCTGTGTTACATGAGCCATCTCTTAAGGCATTTCTCGGCTTCAGGATACTTGTAGTATATAATAGAAACAAAGACACAAACTTCAAGCCATGTAGCCCTTGGTCTTGTCTCAGCCCTCTGCTGAATAGCTGTGTGATCTTGAGCAAGCCAGTAGAGAGACCTGGAACTGCAGTTTCTCTGTGAAATGGACTGGGAAGCAACTTGTAGATTGGGAAATAGAGAACGGTGCACTGTGCTAGACACATCAGTTCATTGTCCTAGCAATGGTTGCTAGATCATCTAGTCATTGTCCCATCCTCATTCTAAAATGAAACCCCAGGCACCAGAGACCAACAGGTGACTAGGGTCATGCAAGCACACGCTGCCTCTCTAGTGGCAGACATGGTCTCTACACCTCACTTATTAGCTTCTAGCTTCTAGCTCAGAGGAGCAGATGCTGGTCTGTGCTGGTCAATGGCTTTTACAGTCACTTTGCAGAGCCTTCTCTGTTACCACTGAAGTTTCTTAGGAATGACTTCTATTGATAAAAGCAGGCCAATCATTCATGTTGAGGAGGCTACTAGTTTCCTGATGTTAGAGCCTTTGAAAATAGCACCTGAGGAAGGGAAGGAAAGCCATCCCTTACCAAGTGCCTGTTGTATGTTCCTGTGATCTCTGTAGTGACTTCTCAGACTGCTGCTGTCCCCATTTGCAAATGGAGACCTCACACTCAGGCAGGCTAAACAGCCTGACCAGCAAGCATAGACACTAACAAGCTTAAGCTTCAACCCTCTGTGACAGACCATACATACTACTCCCCAGGAAAACAATACTTCCAAATAGAGAAAACAAGGGGCCCATGGTGGATCTGGGGGAAGCCAGCACCTTGTCACAGATCTGTCGTGTTTAAATGCTAACTTAGGGATTTTTCTCATGCCCACACTGAAGACTGGAAAGGGTTTTTAGAACAAGGAATGTTTGTTTGTGGCTTATCCCTATCCCTAGAAACCAATGTGTGTGACACATGTAAGCACCCCTAGCTGTGAGGCTTCTCTCTTTCTGAAGAATAATTAATAAATATTTTCTCTTAGCATATAACAAACAGTTGAACCAAACAATGATGTAAACTGGAAATGACCCAGAATGCAAGCAGTTGGCAGTCACTCAGTGAAGTGCATTGTCGTGCACATGTGCGAGTTTGTCTCCCCGCCTCTCGGGTGATCTGCACTTAATAGGAATATTTTAAACTATGTAGCTAAGCAACAGAGGTAATTGTTGCTTTCTAGAGCTTTTGTTAGCACTCTAACACAGCCCAAATATGCATAATTAGGTATAATGTCTATAAATCATTATTGTACACATGTGGGTAGTTAAGTGGAGTGAGAGAATAGTTCAATGAATTGAGCATATTCACTGAAAATGCTTTTTATTTGTTTTCTGTAGTTCATAATACTTTAAAATTATCATAACCCTTTACACTTTTTCTTAATAGCCAACTGTGATATTGAGAAAAACTTCATTTGCATTTTAGACTATGTTTAATATATTATTTAAAGCTGGAGTTGCTCTGATCTGGATTCAGTGGAGGATAGGCCCATCCTATCAATGTTCTGTGCCTGTTTATTCAGCCTCTTTTCTAGGAACTGAAATGTTAAATTTTTCAGTTTGTGTTGAATAGATCCCAACAAAAGACTGTACCCTATAATCAGCATTATTTACAGGGACTAGTGTTGTGACTGAATTCTTCTCCGCATCCAAAAATGCTTTTAGTTACTATGGCAATATTTACTTGATCCTGGCAGTCCAGTGTTGATTTAGGGAGATAATTACCAGAAAGGAAGATGATGGAGATGTATTTTTGAGTGTCCTTGTCAGAGACAATGTTTATTAAAAAAATTGAATGAGACAAAAAAAATGCACATTGTCTCCCAGGCAGACACCCTCTGCTACAGCTTTACACTGAATGCTGTACTTTCTTTCCCTCCAAAGGTGTTTATTAACAAAGAATGCACTTCACTTGGTGTCTTTAACAGTCTGCAAGTGGGCGTATCATCTTATGCTTCCCATCCCCCACTTGCCTTTGAAATGGTTGTCTTTTTGTTTGATTTTGTTTTTATTGTTGTTGTTGTTGTTCTGGTTGGTATCAGAGGACTCTTGGTGGGCTGGTTGGTAGATTTTATAGCCTGGTATACACTGAGAATCCACATGCTCAGTGGGATAGTTTGCACTGGGGTAGCTTTAGTGAACTGACCATACATACGTCTGTACATACATACATACATACATACATACATACATACAACAAAACAAATAAAGGAGAAGTACTGAGCACTTAGAGGTCTGCTCTTGGTCATAGTATTCAAGTTGTTTATATCTGACATACTCAAACCACCGTTCCCATTCATCTTCTTTACTTTATAACACAAATGCATGCACCTGTAAGATAAAAAAAATTACTATTTAAAATATCTAAGCCTGATGATTATCCCATTTATATTTCCCTGAATACAGCATTGTAACACTAAAGAATAAGCAGGAAGACTTGAGAGCTTCAGAGTCCCTCAGTCATGACCTCTGTGTAGAGCTGTTTGTATCTTAGTTAGCACTGCATAAAAGCTGAGAATATTCTCTATAGAGAATGTAATTCTAATACTCTTCAAAGATACAATGCTATGTTACAGACAGTGTGTAGCATGCATATTCAAGTTTCTCCTGGTTGCTAAGATGTAGGAATGTAAGAGGATGTAATAACAGGAACTTTATTGTGGAACTATGTAGTCAAAGTACCAATTTCTGACATGACAGTACTCTAAAAGGATTTAGCTCTTTATTTACAGAAGATTCAGAAGTACTAAACTTATTTTATTCCACAGTATTTATTTTTCCTTATCATTGTTTGTAAAATTAATAGACACTATAATTATGCATTTTTATAGGTATAGCAGTATCCATGTACTTACATAGGCAAGCGTGTGTGTGTGTGTGTGTGTACATGTATATGAAATGTTATGCAAGCTCCTTAAAATATTTTTGGCTTCTTGGTTGGTGATCTACTTTTTAGAGGTAGTATCTCACTTGAGGTCCAGACTAGCCTTTAGCTTGATAGCCTCCTGCCTTTCTCTCCTAGGTATTAGGATTATAGGCCTCTGCCACTGTGCCCAGATCCTTTAAATATTTTTGTTCTGTTTCTTTTCAATGTCTGTTTTCTTTTTTCATAGATGGAATCATGATAAAACCCATGGATGAGACTCTTCATTTACATGCACAAGAAAGCTTACTCCAGAAGGAAAACCAATACACGTGTTATCCAGAGCTCGTGGTCAAATCTCTGATGCACTTAGGCAAATTTGAAGACAGTGAGTCTGTGCAGACCGCAGGTGAGAACTTAAATGGCAGCGGCATCCAGTCTTTAAAAGCAGAGAGTGATGAAGCAGATGAATGCGTTATGGTTCATTCCGACGATGGAAGAGACAAAGTCCACCATTCCCAGCCACCTTTCTGCTCTTCTGGCGACAGTGAAAGTGACTCTGACAGTGCAGAGAATGGGTGGGGCAGTGGCTCCAACTCATCAGAAGACATTGACATGCACAAAGGCCCCAAACGCAAGCTGACATACAGTACAAAGGACGTGTTGGAAGTTCCTGAGATAAAAGCTGAAGATGACAAATTTATTCCTTGTGAGACCAGGTGTGATTCTGACACAGATGGGAGAGACCCACAGAGCTCTCACATGGAACCCTTGGCTATGAAAGCCCAGCCTTCCTTCCCAGAGGTTGCAGAGGGTGACAGCCTGGCCCCAGCAACAGAAGAGCCTTCTGTGGCAGAGAAAGCAAAGGGGAACCTGAGTTTGCTTGAACAAGCTATTGCTCTCCAGGCTGAACGGGGTTTTGTCTTCCATCACACCTACAAGGAGCTGGACCGATTTCTGCTGGACCACCTGGCAAGGGAACGGAGGCAACCCAGGGTTACTGATGCCAGTGGAAGGCAAATCTTTAACAATAAACGTAAGCATGTTGTTATATTCATCTCGGGAAGAAAATTGGTTTAGAGTTTGAAATGTTAAATTTGCTTATTCTTTCTAGATTAGCATTTTCACAACTTAATGTAACTTAAAAATAAATTCATAATCATGAGAGACCATTCCTTCCTTTGCAACCACTCTTTCAGTTGCTGTCAGCTCAAGATCTGTGGATGCTATGGTATCTTAACACCTGAAAGACGTGTATCCCACCTGATTTTCTCGTTGAATTAACTCTTTAGAATCACTTTGTACCTTTTAACAGTGCTTGAGTGGACATTTTCACATGCTTTATTAGACAAATCATTCTACCCCTTGTTCTGGGCTTATGGTGTTGCTTGAAAGCTTCAAAAACAGGCATCAAGTCACTTGGAAGGCAGGCAGGATGCGTTGAGCCTTCTTAGGGTAAAACTGGGGTTAATAGACTTGTAAGACGATGTTCTTCCTAGCTCACCAGTAAGATCCCACAGATACCTGAATCAGACTTAAACTTACACAGAGAATGTGCTTAGATTGCTCTACCAGCATCAGTGAAATGACATATCTTCTCTGATTGAGGATTGTGCCTATTCTCATAAAAAAAGCCTACACCATTAGTGAGTGATATTCCCAGTAGTCTACTGGTGCCCAGAGAACATGTTTACCATGGATGTGTTCAGGGTCCAGTCAGATTCAAACCTCCAAAGACTGTTTTTTGTTTTAGCACAATTTTCTGGAGATTGTTGGACTCCATAGAATCTGATAACCACAGAATCAAGGAAAGATATAAGGCAATGCTATGGTCATAGGTCTTGAGGGCTTAGAGGACTGGCATCTGCTTTCTTAGAAGTTCTCATTGGGGAAAGTGATCCACAAGTTAATTGTTTGGTTATTATAATTAAGTCCATGTTGATACTTACCTTTCATTTACAAATGCTGTCTTGCAACTCTGAGAAAATAGACTAAGTATAGTAAGGATATAGAGTGTAGTTTGTTAATTTTTTTCTTACCTTTTTAAAAAAAAAGATAAACTAAAAAATCTAAAAAGAAATGGCATTCACTCTAAGTCATATTTTATTGGTTTTAAGATCTATATTTCCGGGCTGGTGAGATGGCTCAGTGGTTAAGAGCACTGACTGCTCTCCTAGAGGTCATGAGTTCAAATCCCAGCAACCACATCATGGCTCACAACCATCTACAGTGAGATCTGATGCCCTCATATGAGTGTCTGAAGACGGCTATAGTGTACTTACATATAATAAATAAATAAAACAATCTTAAAAAAAAACTTTAAAAAAGATCTATATTTCCCCCCACTTAACATCCTAGAAATCTTCAATATTTTTTTCTTTTTAAATCACCTACAAAATGATGTTTCAGTTTGCTATGGATGATGTTTTACAGGAAATGTTAACCTCATATTTGTAGAAACTTTATTTTAACTTGAAGTGCTTGATGATCTTTTGGTTACTTAAAAAGGTTTTAAAAGTCATCTATGTTTTCAAAATTAATAATACAACAGGGTGTGTATAGCACCCCTTGGTAATTTAGTGGCTTGGAGCACTGCTGGGGAGCAGTGCTGGGGGGACTGGAAGAACTAACATAGGATGTCCTATGGCACAGGCCTGGCATTGCTTTAGAGTTCAAAGCCCCTGGAAGGTAAGCAGGCTCAGCTGAGCCAATCAGGTGCAATCCATGTTGCTGTGTGTGCATGGGTGTTGACACCTGCAGAGCTCCCACACTGCATTCACATACCCACTCCTTAATGCTCTTAGAACCAGAAGTCTGGGGACATTGTCCTTTGACCTGCATTCTGTATTTACAGTGATCATTCTGGCCACCCTTTGTTATCTTACCTAAAATGCTATTCTGATTTTGGACATGCCTTAGTCATGGACTCCTTTGTTAAGGGCGGGACATTAGGATTTTAGCATGTTGTTCGATCCGAGTCTACAGAGGAGCTAGTAGTGCTACAGCAAGTTTGTTAAATTCTGCCACTGAGCATTTGATGAGACTGCAATGTAAACACTGTGTTGCCCCATCATGTGGCACTTGTCAAGTAAGAGGAGCAATAGGAAAATGGGGCCAGTCTGCCTGGTGTGAAGGAGGATGGTCCCAGGCAACCAGAACACAGTAGCCCTGGAATATGAAGTTCCCTCATTGTGGAGTGTTGTACAAAGAAAATGAAAGAAAAGGCGGGTGTGAAGCTTCCCTGAGCCTGTGCTCTGGTTTCTTATCATGCAAACAGGTTCTGCCCTCCAGAGCATTTCATATGCAGCTTTGTTTTGTGAGGCCCAGGAGAGGGCCGCAGACAAAGGTGCATGGTGGACTGTCTGTCAGTGGGCCCCACCTGAGCAGACGCCAGCCCTGTTATCTCCAGCACCCTCTTTGGCTTCCCTCAGACACACAGTGTGCTGAGGAGGGGATGTGCTCAGCGCCAGCCCTGTCAGTGCTTAGAAATGTGGTGTCATGTGGACAAGATCCAAGAGAGGAAGCACATCAAAACAGACACTGTAGTCTTCTCTCCTCTGTGAGTGGCTCTTTACAATGCTGGCAGGCCCCTCAGTTCACTTCCACCAAACTTCAAAAATTTTTACCAGTGGCATATAGGTTTTACATACGCAAAATGGACTTGAAACTTGGCAATATATTTTCATTTATTAAAACTTGTATGTACAGAGTTATAAAACATCACAATCTTAATATAGTTTTTTTTTCTCTTACAGAGTACAGAAAAGAACATGCCCACACATCAGTTGTTTTAGTTAAATCTTTTCTTTAGCTAACCATGCTGTTCCAGGGGCATCCCTGTCTTTGTAGCAATCTGCTTTCAGCCTCCTGACTGGTCCTGAACTGTCAGTGCTAACTACAACTTGGAGACTCCTCAGCCCCTCCTTCTTTACTGAAACCATGCCCCCATGTAATTGGATTACAGACAGCTTGCTGTGCCCCATCTGCCTAGGACTGCTTGTAATCCAACAACTGGAGTGACTTGGTATCACAGAGACATGTCTGTCGTGCAGTGTAGTGCCATGGAGATGTCTGACACATCCCATGTCAGTGGCCTACTCTGGGTGTTTCCAACGTCCCATCCCCACGTGATAGTGCCTTACCCCTACTACAGGGCAGCAGCCCTGTGAGCAGGGTCATATAGGTTACTTATTGTCACCATGGGTTTCAAGCCTGCTCAGTATTCTTGTTGGTCCATGTTGAAAGTCCGCATCCCTCCTGAAGGCTGTTTTGCCTCTTCCTCTGAGGACTTACATGCTCCTTCTCCTTTGTCTCCTGATGAGCATCATCCTAAGTACATGTTAGGGCAGTTTGGACAATAAAATTGCATTCCTGAGTCAAGTTTAGTTACCATATTGCTCATATGTATGTGTGTGTGTGTACATGTGTGTGTGTTATATAAATGTTCATGTGTGCATTTATGTGTGTGCATGTGTATACACGTGCATGTATGTCCATGTATGTGTATGCACGTGTGCATGTGACTATGTGGAGATATGCATATTGTGTTTGCACAGGTGCATGTATGTACATATACACGTGTCTTTTTGTGTCTCTACCTATACATATGTTAGTGCCAACCTCATCCAAATTCCTATTTTGTGTCATTCATGTTATGCATTTATAAGCCTCTCTCATCCTCAATCGTATGTACCAAGAAATCAAACTCCTAGTATCTTCAGCCCTCCCATCTTGAAGCTTTGTCCTGTGGCAACTGACACTACCTGAAAGCCCCATCCTTAGAGGCACTGATTCCTCACCTGGCTGGGAAGCCCCACTCTCCATACTTCCCTTTCCTCAGATACCCTACTAGAATATTTTCCCCTGAAAGCTTCTCCCATCACCTCAGCTCTGAGTTTCTGCAGCAGTCACCACAGCTTCCCACCATGGTCACCTAACATATCCATGAAGAAAAAAATTGCTTTGTAGCACTTGGTTGTAAAGCTTGTCTTCCCTACCCTGCATCAGCTTCCTGGCCACTCCCCCTCCCCATCGGCTGCTTTGTAAGGACCAAGCTCAACTTTTATGTTAATAGCTAGTTCACTCTCAACTTCACCTGCTTCCAGGGACCCAGAGGGACAAAGCCACAGAGGCCTTCTGCCAATATGGTGGGCTCTTTTTCTTGTAATTTTAAATCTGCCATTTCTAAACTCTTTCAATAGAGGATGGTTCAAGGTTAAATAAATTATCTTTTCTTGCTTTTCTTCTTTCTTTTCTTCTTTTCAGGAGCATGTTCACCTTCTGGCACAAGGTGATGTTTCATAATAAAAATTTAACTACAGTATGTGACATGACAACCTAAAACCATCTCTATATTTTAACAGTCCCCTGCCCTGTCTCAGCCTTTGCTTAGGAATCTAAGAAAATTGAAAATGCGTTTAGCTTGCACGGGTCTTAGTTGAGAGTTTTATTCAAGGCAACATAAGAAGAATGTTTATGGTGGCAGAACTGAATAGAGTATGAGTGACACCCGCAAGGCCACTCTATTGAATGATGGGGAAGCAGCAGCATGTGAGTGTCTCAATTCAATTTCTCTATAGATTCACCAAGGCCTGAAAGGAGGGAGGCCAAGTGCCCCATTCCTGGCTGTGATGGCACAGGGCACGTAACGGGGCTCTACCCCCACCACCGCAGCCTTTCCGGGTGCCCCCACAAAGTGCGAGTTCCTCTGGAAAGTGAGTACTACTTCTCCTGAGGACACACCTATTCATTCATATGTGCAGCCTCACACAGAGGTCCTCTGTGCCTTCCAGCTAGAATTAGGAATGGAAATGTATTCTTACCTCCATGTGTCAAGCAATTTCCATGTAACAATGTGAGGGGTTTTTAGTTGTTGATTTTTTGATTTTGAGACAAGGTCTGGCCTCATACTCACGGAGATTTGCCTCTCTTTTGCTCTCCTGTGCACAGCTTGTCTGTGTGTATTAGAAAAAACCAGGAGTAGTAATTTCAGTTGAAGAGACATTTGTCATTGAAAAGATAGCTCATTACCAATAGTTCTAAGGAAGTAGGGACCTCATCATTACACAAGGTACCCAGGAGGTAAAGTCAAGAAGACAGTGTGTAAGAGCTCTAGTCCCCTTCTGTGGGAGATTCATCAAAGCCAGGTCTATCTCTAGCATAAGGATGGTCATAGTCATCTACTTCCTGACTCTGAGATTCTTATACAAAAGGAGAGTGTCCCAGAGTGTGAGGTAGCTGCGGTGTGAGCTGCAAAATTGTTGCTTAGCATCTCAAGAGGATGCCTTGTGGACAACTTGCACACTCTCTGTAACTTGGCTGGCCCTGAGAAGGGCAACAAGATGGTCACTAAATCAGAACGTGGATATAGGAGATTATTCAGTGTTATTGCATGGTGTGAGTGCATGGTCCTTCCCAGCCTGAGGTCAGCATCTAGTCTCCATTCAGAGGAAGGTCACTCTGGCCACATGGCCTGCCCAGAATTTTCTCAGGATGTTCTGTTACATCTGAGCCTCCCAGAGCAGCAGCAGCCTTCCCTCCCTTATGCCCAGCATTGATCTTCAATGGTCTGGCCCATAGAGGTAAAGGGAAGGATGAGCTTAAATCATTGGTATGTCACACAATCTCTCTGTATTTATTGGGGCAGTTCTTGGGCCAGCCCATGGGTAAAAGTGGGGATACCTCAACATCCCTACCTGGGTGTCAGGACTTGGCAAGTCACTAGCTATTCCCCACCCAGTAGCATTATCAGTTGCTCATTCTGACCATTTGATGCCTCATTCAGCCTTCCTCTGACCAGTAGTCACTTGGTAAGTGATGGTGAATGGACAGATGCAAAATATTACCACTTCAGAAATATTTATTTCTGAATAAAAGGCTACATACTACAGACCTACAAGTTACAGGGAAAGGACTGAAAGAGCTATGTGGAAAAACAAAGTTCCTGTGTAGAAATATACTTAGAAGGAAAGGTGGAGGTAAGGAGCTTCTGATTTCAGACTGGAGAACAGCTGAGTCTGTCCTAACATGTATGTGGTAGCACTACAGAACTACAAAGACTTGTTCCTCAGTTGAATGTGAGCAGAACCATTTGGGGGAGACGATCTAGGGTTGACACTGTTAGACAGAACATTTTATACATGAACTAGCTTTCTGGGTTTAGTTTCTGAAGTTCTCACTGGTTTTTGTTCAGTATGACTATATCATGTGGTGAATGCTTGCCTGATGTCATTTGAATGTAAAATAGAGAAGTAAATTTGATGGTGTGTTACATATGTATTATAATTCATTCTTACCTTTAACATGATATTCTGTGCTTAGTTCTTGCCATGCATGAGAATGTGCTCAAGTGTCCCACCCCAGGATGCACAGGAAGGGGACATGTGAACAGCAATCGCAACACTCACAGAAGGTAATTCTGATGACTTGACAATCATTTACATTGCAAAAATTCAAGAGAAACTTTCCACAAATGAAATAATACACCATCTGTTGAGAGAACTGTTATGTCACTATTAAGTGTTATCTCTTGAAATAGCTAACAAGTAGCTTCAACCTCAGGAAATTTTATATTAGTGATCAACTAAAATAATGAAGCAGTTGTATTTAAAGATGCTCTGGGACTGTGTTCATATAGCCACACAGACAGGTCACATTCTTTTCTGCCCCATATCTCACCAGTACACATGTATATCAGAGGCCAGCATCAATGTTCATTATTAGTTATCATGATTCCACTCAGTAGGCATTTAGAAAGGCTTCACAGGTGTTTTGACTATAAACCATGCAAGGAGTAGACGCTGATTTTATTAATTTTGAAAGTAGAATAAAGCATATTTGTGTGTTTTTATACACTAATATATGGTTTATATATGTAGATACTTTAAATTGTTTTATTTTTAAATATATATCTTAATTTGTATAGATGTTTTGTGTGTGTGTGTGTGTGTGTGTGTGTGTGTGTGTGTGTCTGAATCACATGTGTGCAATGCCCACAGAGGCTAGAAGAGGATGTGTGGTCTTCTAGAACTAGAATTATAGATGGTCATGGAGAGCCATGTGAGTGCTGAGAATCAAACCCAGGTCTTATAGAAGAACAGTAAGTGTTTTTAACTAGAGAGTCATTTCTCCATCCCTGGAATTTTTATGTGTACATTTTATTTTACATATGGAATGTGTGGTTATAAGCTACAGCCTGCCTTATAAGAAGATTGTTATAATGGTTTCATATTTGTACTTTCAATTTGACTGACATATAAAATTTAGTCTCTAAAATTTTGCTAAAGTTCCCAAGTTAAATCATGAGATTATCATGCTAAGTTTTGTAATCAGACAAATATGTATAGTGATAAGCACACTATACTTACAGGACTGAGTGTCAGAATCCTTTTGGTATTTCCCCATTACATAATATTTTGATTTTGATTTTCTTTAAATGGATTTATGATTTGTTGCCTCTCAGATGGAGCTAGGGAACAAACAGACACTGCAGTTTGCAAACCCTTTGGGGTCTTTTGTATGACAATGGTGCTAAGTGAACTATTAATATGACTTAACATTTGCTGTGTGCCAAGGGTGTTGCATTCCTGTGCCAAGGCAGACCACATTGTCATGCTCACGTCCTCCAACTCTTCTTTTTTGAAACAGTCTTTCTGGTTGTCCAATTGCTGCAGCTGAAAAGTTGGCAATGACCCAGGACAAAAGTCAGCTTGATTCTTCCCAGACTGGGCAGTCTCCTGAGCAAGTTCACAGGTATGATGAACCTTCAGAACTTGGCTAATAGCTTCCGTTCATGTTGGATCCCAGCCAGAAGAGCCTCTGTTCTTGTGTGTCACTTTGCTGTTGTCTGCATGTCATGTTCAGCCATCAGTAGATTGATGTGGGCAGGCAATTTGCAAGACTCAGGAATAATAGCATCATTCAAACTATCTAGGGTACATTTTAAAAGTCTAACCTAGCATATTATAGCATATTAAGACTAGCATAATATAGGTGAACTAAGGGAGTGAAGTATGAAGTCACATACATCAATAGAAGTTCTCTCACTAATATAATACCGGGTAGACTCCTATGTGTGACTGGCTACTCTTCTGCCTGGAAGAAACTCAACCAGGAATATTTGTGTGTGTAATGTTATGTGCTCTCTTTAAGTCCACATATAAACAGGGCTTCCATATGTCTCTGTTAACAAAGTCTCCCATGGTCCTCCCTGAGTGCCCAAGTTCCTCAGAATATCTAATAGTTTCGAAGATATTTTACAGAACATGAATGTTGTTATCTAAGGCAATGATAAGTATATTTAGTAACATTATGCATACAGTAAAAAGTTATTTGAGGATAGAGAAAGATTATCAAATAACTGTTGTTAATGAGGCACTAAAATGCAAAAACAACTGGAAGACACTTCAGTATTTCTGGCGTGTTTAGTTTGCTTTCTGTTTTTGTGATAAAATGTTCTGACTAAGCAAAGGGGAAGAAATAGATTTGGTTTTTATTTGTTGTTTGTTTGTTTGTTTGTTTTACACTTCCAGAGCACAGTTTATAGTTGAGGGAAGTCAGAGCAATAGTTCAAGCTGGGGGTGTGGGCTACTGTGGCACAGTGGTTAAGAGTACTGGCTGCTCTTGCAGAGGGCTGGGGGTCAGATCCCAGTACCCACATGGCAGTGTACAACCATCCATAGCTCCAGTTTCCAGAGGTCCAGCACACTATTCATGCAGGAAAAAAATGTACACACAACATAAAAGTAATGAATTCAAGTCAGAACTGAAAAAGAAACCAAGACCGAGCATTGCTTACTGGCTCACTCTCTGGCTGCTAAGGTAACTTTGTTGCACATCCCAGGCCAACCTGTCTCCAAATAGGTGCTGCTTGGATAGCACAGGGCCCTTACTACAACAATCAACCAAGACAATGGCTCAAACATGGCCACAGGCTAAGGTAATCTAACCAGTCCCTCAGTTGAGGTTCCTGCTTCCAAGTTAACTCCAGGTTGTATCAATTTGACAATTCAAAAGAGCACACAGGATATGGATTCCCTTGATATTTTTCTTCTAAGGATTCACTTAAAAGAATCAAAGTCAGCATTCAAGTCACATGAGTAAAAAACATGTCAAGTTAAAATCACAAATTATTAAATATGTAGCAATAAGAAATCTTAACATAGAGTTTTCATTAGTATTAGAATGCTGTCTTGATTCTCCCTATGTGTGCTTATGGAGAACTAAAATTGAGTTTCTTGTTTTCTCATTGCTTTAGAAACTAAGGTCATTTTAGATTATAGTATTTCAACAACTTCAGTCTGCTACGCCAACTTTCCATAATATCCACTCATCACTCCCTTATTTCTTTTTTGTTTGTTTGTTTGTTTGTTTGCTTGTTTGAGAGACAGGGTTTCTCTGTGTAGTCCTGGCTGTCCTGGAACTCACTCTGTAGACCAGGCTGGCCTCGAACTCAGAAATCCGCCTGCCTCTGCCTCCCAAGTCCTGGGACTAAAGGCGTGCGCCACCACCGCCCAGCCCCTTATTTCTTTATTCAAAAGAAATTTTTCATACAATATATTTTGATCATATTATTTCCACTCCCACAATTTCTCTCAGGTACCCCCCACCTCCTTTCCTATCCAATTTTATACATATGCTTACTCACTCTCCCTACTCTAAAAAGCAAACAAACAAGTGAAAATCAAGATAAACAAAGAAACCAACAAAACAAAAACTACCAAAACAAAATGAAACAAGAAGCACACCTGTGCACTTATGCACATACCCACACAGCATAGAGTCTGTGTTGACCAACTACTCCTGGGCACAGGGCATGCCACGGACTGTGGATGATATACCCAGTACCACTCCAGTAGAGAACATTAATTTTTCCTTTTCCAGCAAGAATCAATTGCAAATAGCATCTACATTGCAGGTGGGACTTTTGTGCACTTCTCCTTTCATGTGCTGGGAATTTGTGTAGTTTGATCTTGTGCAGTCTTATGCATGGTTGTCATACTCTCTGAATTCAGATGTGTCATCAGTCCTGTTGTGTCTGGTAGACACTGTTTCCATTCTGTTTATGTACTGGATTCTGGTGATTGGTTTACTTACATTGAACTATCCCTACGTTTTGGGATGAAGCCAACTTTATCATGGTGGATAATCTTTTTGGTATTCTTGAATTTAGTTTGTATTTTATTGAGAGTTTTGGCATTTATATGCATTTGTAATTTTCTTCTTGTTGGGATTTTCTGTGTTTTTAGTAGAATGGTAATAGTGACTTTGAAAAAAAAAGGAAACTATTCCATCAATTTCAATTTTTCAGAGTAATTTGAGGATCATTGCCATTAGTTTTTCTGTGAAGGTGTGGGAGGATTCTGTGCTGATTTGATCTGGCCCTGGACTTTTGGGGAGTTGGGAAATATGGGTAGGGATCAAATTTTTAATTGCTGATTCTATTTCACTAAGAGATATGGGTATGTTTAAATTGTTTATTTCATCTTAATTTTAGTAGGTCATATATCTCAAAAATTCATTTCTTTTAGGTTTTACAGTTTGGTGGGATATAACTTTTAAAATACATTCCTATTATACTCTGGATTTCTTCAGTGCCTATTCTAATGTCTCCCTTTTTATCTCCTACTTTCTTGATTTTTATCTTTCTCTTCGTCTTTTAGTTAATTTTGTTAAGGGTTTATCAATCATAATTTCTTCACATCAACTCTGTGTTTTATTTTTATTTTGTTGATTTCAGTTTGATAGTTGAGTTTGATTACTTCTTTCCATTTACACTTTTTGGGTATTTTTTCTTTGTGTTTTTCTAGAGCTCTCATGTTTGTCACTAAGTAATATGAAATCTCACCAATTATTTTTATTTAGACACTTCGTGATATGAACTTGCTTTTTAGAACTGCAGTTAATATGCCCCATAGGTTTGTTATGTTACAATTTTTATTCAATTATAAAACAGTTTTAATTTCCTTATGGATTTCTGTCTTCACCCAGTTTTCCTTCAGTAGTAAGTTGTCTAGTTTCCATGAAATTATATACTTTCTGCTATTTCTGTTGTTGTAAATATCCATCTTTAATCCATGGTAGTAAGATACAAGGTGATGTTCAATTTTCTTATATCTTTTCAGATTTTCTTTGTGTCCTAATATGTGGTCATTCTTGGAGAAAGTTCCATGAGATGCTAAGAAGAAAGTATAATCTTTTGTGTTTGAATGAAATGACCTGTAAATATCTGTTAGATAAATTTGATTTATGATGTTTATTGACTCCAGACTTTCCTTGTTTAGCTTTTGTCTGCATGATCAGATTGGTGAGAGTGGAGTACTGAAGTCACTTACTATCACTGTATGATGGTCAGTGTGTGATAGTAGATGGATTTGTTTTAGGATTTTGGGTACTCATGTTTGATGCATAAATGTTTCAAATTTTAATATACTCTGGTTAAATTTTCCATTGATGAGTATGTATTGTCCTTTCCTATATTTACTGATTAGTTGATCACTTTTGTTTTTTAATCTGTTTTGTAAGATATTAAAATAGCTACACCTTCATGACCCTTGGTTTTATTCCCTTAGAATACCTTAAGGTTGTGTCTATCTTTAAAGATATGTTTCTTGGATACAGGAAGAAGATGAATCATGTTTTCTAACCCAGCCTATTAGTCTGTTTCTTTTTATTGTGTGGGGAATAGAGACCATCAATACTGAGAGTTATTAATGAACGATGTTAATTAACCACCGTTATTTTGTTGTGTGGGGATTTTTCTCCTCTTTGAATTAACTGTTCTGGCTTTATTTATTCCTTATGTTCTCTTGTGTGTAGTTAACTTTTTTCTTGATAATAAAAGTTTCCTTTTAGTGCCTACTATACAGTTCTGGATTGGTAGACAGATATTGTTTGAATTTGGTTTTAATTATGAAGTGGTTTTCTTTCTCTTTTTATCGTGTTTATAAGTTGTGCTAGGTACAGTAGTCTGGATTGTCATCTGTGAGCTCTCAGAGCTCATCCAGGCTTCCAGCTTTCAGAATTTCCACTGAGAAGTCAGATGATACCTGATAGGTCTGCCTTTATACATTACTTTGTCTCTTTCCCTTGCAATTTGTGACTTTCTTTCATCATTCTGAACATTCTGAACATTCTGAGCATTTGATTATTATGTGTTGTGGGGAGTTCCTTTTCCTCTTTGGTGTTTGGTATGCTTCTTGAACCTTTGGAATCATCTCTTTCTTTAGATTGAATATACTTTGAATGATTTTTTAAAAAGTAATTTTTGACCTGACTTTGGTTTCTTCTCCCTTCTCTATACCCATTATTCATTGATTTGGTCTTTTCATGGTTTCTCAGATTTCCTGAATGTTTGTGCCTAATTTCTTTTGCCTTTCTTTCTTTCTTTCTTTCTTTCTTTCTTTCTTTCTTTCTTTCTTTCTTCCTTCCTTCCTTTCTTTCTTTCTTTCTTTCTTTCTTTTATTCTTTCTTTCTTCCTTCCTTCCTTTCCTTCCTTCCTTCTTTCTTTCTTTCTTTCTTTCTTTCTTCCTTTCTTTCTTAAATATTTAACATTTTCTTTAAGAAAGTGATATTTCTTAACATTTTCATTAAGAGATACCACTTTTACTACCTTTTCTTCAGGATATGAAATTAATTTCTTTTTATGTTTTTAATCTATCAGTGAGGATAGCTCTGAGGGTGGTGGTTCATTTTGTTTTGATATCCTAAGTGTCTCAATTGCAGTATTATATTAATTTAAGTTTCCTTTAGTCATTCTGTTACTTTGTTAAATTCTACTTTCATGTCTTAAATTGTTTTCATTGTCTCACTCAACTGTTAGTGTTTTTACAGTCTTCATTGTGGCATTTATTCATATCCTCTTTAAGGACTTAAATGTATTTATAATTTCATTTTTGAAGGTTATGTCTTGTTCTTTAGCTAAATTGCTTTTGAGTGAGCCTGTTACAATATGGAAGAGGTATATTTTCTTGATTGGTCAGGTTTGTGATTTTGTCTTGGGATCTAATCATCTGGAGACTTTTGCATGTTTGTTGATGCAGATTTCTGCTCTTATCTTTTGGGGGAGTTGTTACATTCTTTGGTTTTTGTTGCTTAATTTATGTCTATGCCAAGTGTAATTGCTCTGGAATCCCTGGTAGAAAAATGGTCTGTGGCTGGCAGGAGTCACAAAGGAACAGATTTGAGTTAGAAGGACAGGCTGAGAGTGATCTTGAGGAAGAACTAGGGGATCTCTGAGATTACATCATGAGGCTCATTCCCTTCAAGATTAAGGTGGGCTGTTGTGGTTGGCTGCTAGCTGAATCAGGGATAAGAGTAAGTCTAGAGAGTGGAGGACAAGGAAGATGTAAGTTACCAGCCTAGTGTTGTAGCTGTGGAGCAACAGAGTCATAGAGGAAGAGAGGAAAAGATGAAAGAATTAGGAGATGCTGGGTCTATAACAAGAGATTGAATCATTTAAGTATTTTTAATGTTCCATTTGAGAAGTTTTGCCCAGGGCATAAGATATCATCAACATTTTAATATTCATATTTTGTTATAAAATAAAAGGAAAATACCTTTTATTCTGAAAACCCTGAAAGATATGTTTGTTTGCGATCTCTGTCACATAGACCACAGCTAAGTAGAATTCTACTTTCCTTGGCAAGAGCTGGCTTCAGAGGTACCATGTTCTTATTTAGTCCAGACACAAAAAATCCACAGGACTGTCCACTTGGAATGAAACAATTATATTAAAACTGTGATGAGTATAATAATATGGTAATTGAGATACATCATGAAATAATGGCAATTTAATACATGATGTCAATACATTGAATATCTCTGAATAAGAACTGAATAGCCCTCTTTTACTGATGGCAGATTTAAACACAGAAGATGCAGCCCCATCTCACTACAACTCACAGTATCTGCTCTCTTCTGAGCACATCTGCTCTAAGTGCTGGATGTTGTCTCTGTGAACTGGCAGGCAGGGGTTATTCCATCTATTGTGAATTCTGACCAACAGTTTCTTTCTATTTTCTTCAAACTACTTCTTTACTTTTACCAGGGTGAATTTGGTGAAGCAAATTGAATTTAATTTCCGCTCACAAGCCATCACTTCTCCAAGAGCCTCTGCATCAAAAGAACAAGAGAAGTTTGGGAAAGTACCATTTGATTATGCCAGTTTTGATGCACAAGTGTTTGGTAAACGTCCTGTCCTACAAACAGGGCAAGGACCAAAAGCACCACCATTTCCTGAATGTAAGCTTCAAATTTGAATACTAACACTAATTACCACAAAGTGGATCTTGCATAGAGGTTTATTTATACAAATACATAATGTCCTCTTTAGACATGACAGGAAAGAATAGTAAAATAAGTAAGTTAACCCTTATTACTAAATTTATATCAAAGTTATACCAAATACTGTAGGTTATTAATTATTTCACAGATAGTGCCATTATTGAATCTAACTATAACAATGCTAAAGAGATAATTAGTATTATGGTTAATATCATGTTGTGATCATAGCAATCTAATAAGATAACATATGTCACACTGTTTAAAATATTACTGGAATCAACAAAAACCATCAGACCAAAGGTAGAAAAAGCTGAAAACTCCAAGAAGCTCAAGTCAGTAATCTGAAACTTACTAGGATAAAAATATATAACTTTCAAAATGTTCACTAATAAATTTAAAAATTAATTAATACAGAAACCTTTAAAATAAGCTAAATAGTATTATCGTTAATTCTGATACACCCATGGAGAAGACTGAACTGAATGGCTATACAGTATGTAAGACTTAGTGGTCTTGTTTACACATTTCTCTTGAGTATGCTAATGAATAAATGAACAAGTAGGTTTTGGGAACAAATGCAGAAAATGATGGGTAATGTACCTTCAATAAGAAACAAGCACCCACTTGGAATCCTCTGTGGGAGATACATTTTTTATGTCCTTAAAAATCCATGACTCTCTTCGACCTTTTACCTGAATGGTGTGAGCATCTTGAGAGTCTAGTATTTGCTTTATTGTGTCATGTTGACTCACAATTGCAGGAACCTAGAAAGCTAACTAGAAGTCTACCTAAAACCTGGCAGTGAGGACAGGGATGCAGCCTATAGATGGAGTAATTGCTTACATGTATTACATGTGCAAAGTCTGAGTTTTCTCCCTGTATCCCCCTCAAAGTAGTCCACAAACTTGAAAGGTATTTGTCCGTCATTGATGAGACAAAAAAATCTTCCTAGTCTTTTTCAAAGGAGGTCCCAACAAACCTGAGTAGCCATTGACAACTTGGTAGATACACATAATGTTTTTACCTAGAAGTCTAATTTGTATAAATATTTTATTACATATGTACAATGAATACATGTACATATATACTTAATTCACATGAAGGTGAACAAAGAGTGCACTGTTGTTTGGTTATTGATTATAAAATCCATAATGGAGTTAGTAACATTTTCATTTGCTTGTACTTACAACAATCATATTTAATATCTTTTATTTAAAAATGAACAAATCTTTAAAATATGCAACATGTAATACACAACTAATAGCTAAGTGCTTCTGTATCATTACATTTTGTATTTCTCTCATACCGTGAGTGGTGCTCACAAACAGCCCACAGTGAAGAGAAATTCACATAATTATATCCCTCAGAAAAGCTATGATACCCACAACAAAACTCAGAAAGTGAGCCTTGGTGACTCAATGGCCTTTCTCTTCACCTTGAGAACAGATCCTGTGTGTACTTTGCTCTGCTCACTGAGGACTCTGTCCCAGCTAAATATAGAACAAGTGTGCATTCTGAGTAATAAAAATGAAACTTAGGTTTAGTGGAAACTGCAATGAGAGTAGCCCCACCCCCAAAGCACAATCCTCAGCTTGTTCAGCTCGTTCATATACCTGTCCTGAGCTGTAGCATGGTGTGATGCCCTGTAGCACTGGTGATGAAGTTTCTGTCACCTATACTGAAAATATAAGAACTGTTAAGAGAATAGGAACCTTTCAAGGTTCACATCACTTGCTTTTTGAACCTTGCTGAAACCCAGCTAAGTAACCTCCAGTTAACATACCAACAGATAATGGTTCTGCTTTAATTTATTCTTTGAGTATTTTAATCAAAGAAGTTCTGTCTTTAAAAAAAAATCTTTGGTAACTGAAGCCACCACGTACTTGCAATTGCTAATCAAATCTCTCTTCAACAGCAAAGCATTTTTCAAATCCAGTGAAATTTCCTAATGGGCTGCCTAGAGTTGGCGCCCACACACAGAGCACACTCTGTGCCAGCTCTTATGGCCATGGTCAGTACAGTGAAGACACCCACATAGCAGCAGCTGCTGCCATCCTGAACCTTTCCACCCGCTGCAGGGAAGCCACAGACATCCTCTCCAACAAACCACAAAGCCTGCGTGCCAAGGTAAGCCAGGCCAAGAGCCTAGAAGATGGGCCAGCGAGTGAATCGAGAGAATCAACTGCCTTTCATGTTCTCAACTGTGTCAGTTCACTACCCCAACTCCCTACCCAAGCAGGGATGAACTCTCAATGTGTCCAAGAAAGAAATGTGCGCTTATCTTGGTGATATAGTAATTCAGGGAGCAGTAACTTAGGAAGCCGCTTGAAGAGAATTTCATCATTGTTTCTGTTCTGAGGTATTTAGTGAACAAGGAAGGAGAGCTACTGTTAAAATGTGTCTCTACTGTGGAAGCTGTTCTCTGTGTGCAGATCAGAGCTGTTCAGAACAGTGGCTGGAGGAATAGTTTTGAAACTGATGGTGAAGTTGTGTTAAACATGTCATACTTCATGGCATGAGGACATCTAAGTTGTAGTGTTCTCAAAGATCCACAGTCACAGATACAGTGACTCCCCAGACTGAGAAGTCTAGGGACTTGACTACCCAGTTCAAAATCAAATTCTAGGACCTTTGTGAACACAATGCTTCCCATGGGATTAATTATATTTTCCACAGCCTCTCCTTCCCAACTGTGGGAAATAGGTGTTCATACTCATGATGACTTGCACACATGTCTTCCCCTTCATCACAGAAGCATATCGTACTTGAGACCCAGTGGGCCACAGAGGAGGCTGTGAGGGCTGTGTTTCTCACATGGGGAGGCAGTAGCTCCTGTTTACACATTAGGACTCACTTAAAAAAACGTTATCACCTAGTGAGATAACAAGTCTAGAAACCTACCGACATAGAGTCCCCAGACATTCTCTGTTACAGAATTTACTCCTGCTTAAAATGGGGGAGATCCTGAGGTAATATTGAACCCTGAAACCTGTGCAGTGCAAGTGGAGATATTTCCCTTTAAGGGCAGCCCCATCTTTGTGTGGTCAGCTGCTTGCCTGTGCTGTGCCAGGACTTCAGGAGAGCAGGTAACACAGTGCCACCAAGCATTTGACAGAAGAATCAGAATTAGCTTCTGGAAAAAGCCAAGCCAAGTAAACCCCAGGAAGAGGTGGTTGTCAAAATCCACTCAAAAAACAATCTCTAAACAAATGAGGTTCTTAAACAAAGAAAAAATAAATTCTCTAAAAATACAGAGAAATATCAATCTCTCTAAATTTGTAATGCCAGTCCTAAATTACTGACACAGGAGAAAGTTTTGAGGGGTTTTAAAACACAACTTTATTTTTACATTAAGATTTTAAAGATCTAATTTATTTTTCTATTTTAAGAATATTATAGATGTACCTGGTTCTAGAAATACTCTAATATCATTCTTCCTAATGCTTTCCGATTGACTAAATTGCTGTCGTATAGAAAATGGGGTCTGCCACTACAGTTACTGAAGCTGAAACAGCTGGCTTGCAGTGCTAGGATGAATGTCATCCATTTGCAGATGTTCTTATTTTCCTGCTCCTCAGAGTACTCCTTTCCTCCTAAAACCTTCCACTGATGGCAACTAAGTCACACACAGATGACTAACCATTAAGTGATGATTTCTTGTCACCCTGTTCTCTTTTAAAAACACATTTCTGATCAGGAAAATCTGTTTAATCCCCACATTTTAAAAAACCCAAATAATCCTTTTCTAATGTCTGTTGGTCCACTCCTTCTGTCATTGAGACTCTATGCAGCAGACCTGGCATTCCCAAGATAATATCCTCTCTAACACAGCTCCTACTGCTCTGCACTAATGCCAGGATGAGGACAAGGGAAATAGAGAAGGCTCAAATGAGCTTCTAAAAGGAGCTCGTTATGCCAGAGGTCTTATAAATACATTTTCTTGTGTAGAGTACTCCTCCTCACACAGTAGTTTTTAACATGGGATGAATATGGCTGCCTCCAGCATCACTGGCAGTGCTGCTGAACCACATAACTGGCTACTCACGTCCCACACCACAATACCAGTTTGTAGAACTCTGCTTCCATTAGAGTTTGTGTTCCAAAAATAGAACTGGAACAAATATTTTAGGGGAAAAAAGACAAGTTAATTAACTCTTCAGACCTGAAGAGTCAAATCATGCTGGATGTGTGGGCTTTGCTATTACTGATAAACATGGGATTACATATAATCTTCCCATGAGCATTACATGTCAGCTTAGTTCTTCTTCCAGTAGATTTGAGTTTTGTTGTTGTTGTTGTTAGTGTCTTTATTTCTGAAAGTTTGTGTCCATCAGATCTCCTAAACTTTATATTTAGAAGCAAATGAAGACAAGCAAGTTTTCTTATTCTATACTTGTATGAGTTACCTTAACAAGTGGGGTCTAAGCACTGCCTCCACCACCTGTAAGACCTATAAGACTAGCAGTTCCCAAACTGTGTGTTTCCACCCACTTGAGGGCCAAATAGCCCTTTCACAGGGGTCATCTAAGACCACCAGAGAACTCAGACATTTACATTGCAGTTCATAACAGTAGCAAAATTACAGTTGGTTGGGGTCATAACAACATAAGGAATTTTATTAAAGAGTCACAGCATTAGGAAGGTTAAGATCCACTGGAATAAACTGAGCTTCAGACCCTGGATTCAAGGAGCTTCCAGATAAGCAGAAGGACAGGAATGGCCCTTCCTTGGACATCTGAGGTAGAGATGGGTGTGTGGAGGTCAGATCATACACAGGTAGCTTCACAGTACCTTCTATTTGTACCAAGGAGGACTAGTCTCTTCCTTTCCTTTTGATCCCATCTAGAGACATTTGCTGTGAGTATCTCTTTAGCTTCTGAGAGCACGAATCAGAGAATGAACTAAATAACACACTGTGACCTGTAGACCAAAACCCGCAAATCTTAAAAGTGCTGCACAACTAACTCCACACCAACTAAGTAGGGTTCTGAATCAGTGATCTACAAAAACACTTAAATTGTTTTCAAAGGTTCAAGGGAACTGCATCCCTATATAAATATAAAAGAATGATGGATGGTTTCTATTGCTGTTAAGAGACACCATGGCCATGGCAACTCTTATAAAGGAAAGAGCTTTAGTCCATTATCATCATGGTGGGAAGTATGATAACACACAGGCAGACATAATGAGCTGAGAGTTCTACATTTGGATCAACAGGAAAAAGTAAAACCCTGGGCCTAGCATCTGAAAGCCTCAAAGCCCACTTCCCAGTGACACACTTCTTTCAACAAAGCCACACCCCCACTAATGCCATTTTCTATGAGTCTCCAGGGGCCACTTTCATTCAGACCACCAGAGACAATATAGATAATTTACCCTGCTATACGCACTATTTTCCACTTAAGCAACCTGTGTTCTCTATATACCATGTACATACCATACCTGTGCAGAGAACACAAGGCCATGTCTAGCATGTCTTTTCAAACCAGAGCTCATGACATTTTAAATTTTAGAAGGGACAAGATGTTAAAACACCATGTTGTCTCTAAATAACTCATTCATATTACCAGATCTCTTACATGTGGTTTAAGGAATTAAGAAAGGAGAAAATAATTTATGTCTTTAGTCCTTAATGAACATCCTTAGGAGGTAATTTTGTCTGAAACACTAGTTTTCTTTTGATTCCAACATATTTGTTGGTTCTAAGACACAGAGAATGCCCGCCATTTTTATTTGACATAAATTTGAGTTTTGAGACATAAATAGACATAAATGGGCTACAATGTCACATACCTTAAGATCCTTTTGCCTAGCCACTGGAACTCCAGGCAGGAGTAGGCCATGGGTGTAAGTGGGCAAAGAGTGAGTATCCTGAGTTTCCTGGGCCCTTCCTGTCAATGCCCTGAGAGCTGGAGCAGTCTGTGACAAATGCAGCCCACTTTTCCTCCTTCCATTCTAACCCACAGAGGTAGAACATGCTTCAAGTCTATCTTTATCCTCATCACTGCTACTTGCCAAGCACTCTGTTGTTTGTTTTGGTGTTTTTCCCACCTGTTTAGACAAAATGACATATGCACAGTGTGCCTTAAAAGAAAACAAAAAAATGACACTTACTTGAAGTGTTTAAAGTTTAAAGTCTGTTTTTTCTTGAACAAGTCCTAGAAACAACATGCCATTAGTGCTGCCTATTCACAGGAATACCCCAGTGGACCTTGGGTGGTTAAAACCAAGCAGATTTTAACAACTGAACACATTGTACCATACATTGTGAGTGAACAATGATGGGGTCTCAAGGTAGGGATCTTAAGGAACTAACTGCATATGTACACTGTAACTAGATATGTACTAACTGGTTCCTAGCTGGTCATGGTGCTTCAGCCTGTAACGGCAGCAGTAGAGAGGCTGAGACAGTGTATTGTTAGCTTGAGGCCATCCTGGGCTATCTTAGCAAGATCCTGTCTTTAAATAAGTAAATAAATAAAAGATTGATTCGTTAGTACTATAAACAATAGCCTAGGGCTATGTCTTTTCTGGGGATTGTGATTTATAGAATGCCTACTATGTGGTAGGTACTATTCATAAACTCTCTGACCATGTGAATCCCTTTAAATCTTTCTAAAGACTATACCATGGATAATAATTTCCCATTATTCAATGAAAGAAACAGTGGTACAGAAATATCGAATAATTTTCTCTGAATGGCAAAGCTATAATTTATGGAAAACAAGTTTGAATTTGAATTTACACATAGTCTTAGTTCTTTTCTAAAATACCTTATGGCTCATATACTGTCAGATTACCAGGAACTCAGTACACTATTATTTCAAATTTAAAATATCTGTCTTGCTTGAACAAATCCTAGAAATTTGGGGAAGCATATTTAAACTTTATTTCAATTTCACACCTTGGGTTAGTCATTTCCTCTCTGCACTGAATAATTCTGTTTTTATAAACATGTTTTGCATTTTTTTTATCTTGACAGGGTAGTCCTTACTTACTGATGAGTAAGAATAGAGAGTGGGCTTGGTTTCTAACTTCAATTATATAAGGACTTTCTATTTGCTCTTTGGTCCTCATAATCATTGTCTCACTGACCAGGTAATGTTCCAGTTATCAGAGGTGCCATAGTTACATTAATCTTTCCCCTGCTCTTGGACATCTAGGTCATGTTTTATCTTCTAGCAGAGATGAAGAGTACATTCACTCTGTAAACTTTCCATTTAACCATCATTAATAATAAGCTTATTACCCTTCATCATCCATAAAGTAAGCCCTTGAAAGCCAAAACAATCTGTTTTTCAGTTTCTCTGTTCTCTACACTATAGTGTTATGATCATATTTGTATATTCTTAGTAATGCAATGAACATACCCGTAGCAGTAGACAACTCAAAGTAAGCATCAATAGATGGCCTATGTCGTCCCTTCTAAGCTGAAAGCCAGCCCCAAGAAACTTAAAGTATAAATACTTAGAACAAGGATCCCAAATAGCACTTCAGAAATCTAAGTGTTAGAAGGAGTGAGAGAGAAATGCCACCTCAACTGAACCTCTAGCCCTGCCTCTCCACCAATTACTCCCACCGCCCAGATTTCTGTGCTGACATTTGGAGATCAAAGCATAGAAATATGATGCCTGGTGGTATTACTTTGAATAAAAACCCATGCTGTGAATGTGTGATCCGCGTCATGGGTAGAAAGGGCCTTTTCTGCTACTGCTACAGTGTAATTGTTGGATGCATCTGCACACTTACTTAAAGCCCATCTGTACTCCTATCCCCAGCACACAGCGTCCCCATTCCCCAAGTCAGGTGCCCTGAGCAGCCAGTTGGGACACCTCTTTCAAACACTAAGAGTGAGATTTTTTTTTAATCAACTCTATGTAAGACAAATAATTATAATGGTTCCTAGAATCTGTAAATTAAAAAATATTTGAAATACTTTTATAAAAATTAATATATACATATATACACATATATATGAGAGACTTTATTCTTGGAATAGTTGATATTTTTCAAAGCTTGAATCTGCACTATTTATGGGTTTTGCACTATAAAACTCTGCAGCCCAGTCACATGGCTCCGTTTTCCTAAGCCATCTGTCACAGAGGTCTGGAATTTTATGTGAATATTGGTTGTGCAGCCTTAACCCAAGTTTTTTTTTTTAATTTTTTATGAAAAATGTCAGCAACTACAATATTTAGCATTTTACTTTACGTTGGCCATTAAACTTGATTACTATTGCTCTGTTTCATTGCTATAGTTACACATCAGCTACAAGGAAAAAAAATTGCTTTGATGCCCAACTGGCAGAATGTATTATGAGCCCATGTAAGAAAGGGTCTAGTGGCACTGATACAGTTAATATCTTGGATTTTTTTTTGTAACTGAGGTTTATTAATGCTGGTATAAAAATGTATTTGATTTTATACAGATGGCATAAGATTCTGTGGTTACTATGTTATTATCCCGGATAAGCTGTAATGTCAAATTCAGGGCTTAAAACTATCACAGGAGATTAAACTATTTGCTAAAAAGGGGACAGAAAGATATGGCGAAAGCATCTTAGTCTGCATGTTAGAAGTGTATTTACCTCCCATACTGATGGGCTGAAAGACTAGATGGGAACTTTGGAGGTAAAGCAAACAAAAAAGAAGGGAGACTTATTTCTAATCAAGCACAAGCAACAATCCCAGCAATGGTATCATGGTGACTGTTTCGAAAGAGGGGTATCAGAGGGGCTTTATAAAACATATGCACTGGGCAGAATTAGGTGACTTCAGGAGTTATGGATCCTACTAACATAATCAAAAGGACTTCTCCTTTGCCAGCTAAAAAGGAAAAGTCACGAATTTGTCAAGAAGCTAACTAAATTGATGGATGATGTAGCAAGGTTGTTTGCTCCATTTGGCATATTCTTCCAGCTTTAGGGAGCTGTGGTAATGTTAACAAAAGTCACCTACAATACAAATCTTGAAAAAGAACCAAACCACAGATGTAATCCCAAACAGAGTGAGAGGCTACTCCTCAAAATCAATGAGCTGCTTGGTCAAGGCTTCCTAGAGGAGATAGGCCTGGAAAGCCTCATCACTAGTAAGTCTTACATGAAGCACTAGAAAACAAATGCCTTTATCCTAAACCTTCATTATAAAACTGAAACCACAAGTCCCCAGGGTGAAGTCGTTCTACACACAGCACCTCTTCCTCCCCATCAATCACAGTTTACCCAAGCATCTTCAGTTCAGATGATCTAGGGTGCATGTTGCTTTCCTACTCCCAAATACTCTAGAAAATTCTCTTCTAGCAGCTTACATTTGCATATTAATGATATTAGATTAATATAATGATTCAGGGAGTTGGGAAGTTATTGATCACTTTTGCTGAATACCAATATTAATGTTGAAAATGTTAAGCTTGTAATAATACTCCTGTCATGTAGAATTTGTGCCAAACAAATGTATCTCCACACTCTGAAAATAATAAGTAAATAGTATTTATTGTTAAAAAAAGAAAAGAGTTTCGAAGCTAAACTAAAAATACGCAAGTATGTAAAACTGTTTTAGCCAATGCATCTTATTTATATTAAGCTTACTTTGTTTAAACCCAGAAATACGATGCACACTAATGGGACTATTCTTTAAAGTCTGCCTAAGAATTGAATGTTACCCAATGCAAATCAGAAAGCTGGTTTTAAAAGCAGATATTCTTCCATAAAAGCTTACATTTTAAATTATCCCTTAAAAGCCCTGCATAGCTAGGCTCTCACTGTAAACTGCTGAGATGTTTTCTCTTTCTGTTTCTGTTCTCCATCAGGGAGCTGAGATAGAAGTGGATGAAAATGGCACATTGGACTTAAGCATGAAAAAAAATCGAATCCTCGACAAGTCTATACCCCCAACTTCCTCACACACTACAATTACAACCCCATCCTCGTCCCCATTCAAAGCAAGCAGCCTTCTGGTCAATGCTGCCTTCTATCAGGCTCTCTGTGACCAAGAAAGCTGGAATGTTCCCATCAACTATAGCAAATCCCATGGGAAGACAGAGGAGGAGAAAGAGGTAATGTGCCAATGTCTATCAACGAGATTTCCACCCTAAATTTTCTTTCACATTACTACCTTCGCAAAAAGTGTTATGCCTTGCTTTAGATTTTCATTTTATTTTTATGTGTATGAATGATTTGCCTCCATTTATTTATGTATACCTCATGCATGCCTGATGCTTATTATGAACATCACAAGAAGGGGTCAAATCCCATGGAACAGGAATTTATAGATGACTATGAGCCACCACGTAAATGCTGCAAACTGAACCTCGAGCCTCTGCATGAGCAGTGAGAGCCATTTCCTAGCCTTTGTGCCTTGTTTTAAATCATGATAAAATAGTGCTCTTAAACTTCAGATGAAACTTATTAATCCAGTCAACTTTTCAGGTCATTTGTCTAGATTAACACCATTAAAGTGTGTTTTATTCACACGATGCTAGTAGTTGTTCTCACACCAGACTATAAGGAGCAATGTATTACTCAACAATAAAAGGTTACCTCAGTAATACAATTTCAATCAGAGTGAAACCGAGCCAGGGACAATAAGAATCTTGAAATGCCAAAGCCATGCCTTTGGTCTTTTAGAGTTCCTGTGTGAGCATGTCCATGGAGAGTTATGTGAGTAACCAGAAGGTCACATATACTGGACATCTAGGTAGAATCTGTCCCAAAGTCCACAAGATATACTCATGGGCCAACATTGTGACAGAATGAGAAGCATCCAGCCCTCCTCATTTCTGTAGAGTGAGCCATTGACTTGGCCTGAGCAGATCCTTAGGTCCTACATAATTACAAAGGTAACCTATTGATGAATATAAGTGATCCTACTGTTATATTAATCAGGAATGTTGTTTATGGGCTTTGCAGGTGGTGTGTTTAAGGGACTGACATCTATTTGCTGTATAAATACTTATGATCTTGTTTAGCTATTTGAGTTTCAGAGACTTAGGTTGGGGCGGGAAGTGGGGATCAAATTTGATTTTTGTTTACTGTCTCAGAAATTAGAGTCAGCATCTACAGAAGTGACCACAGGCTAGGAGATTCTCCATTCCTTTCTCCCCTCTTCTACATATTTCCTCCAGCATCTCTAAGGATAAGTGGTGAGGTCCTCATCTTCACCGTGATGCACACCTGGCCTCAAGCCTATATATAGTATTACAGAGGACTCACACCAAAGGCTGGGATAAAAAGACAGACATGGGGCACATACCTGTAAGTCTTTAATTCTAGCACCAAAGAATCTAAGGCAAGAAGATTGAGTTCAAGGACATGTTTAAGGCTCACTGCATAGTGAAACCCTTTCTTAATAAACCAGCAAAAGTAACAAGACCCAGGAACCACTGTGGTGGTCAGAGACATCCATCTGGAAGAAATCCTGCCCCTAGGACTCCTTGTATCAACATCAACTATGCCAGTCTGTACCCCACCTGGAGGATGAATAGAATTATGCAGCAGTAGCAGGAGTAGCAGCAGCAGCAGCAGCAGCAGCAGCAGCAGCAGCAGCAGCAGCATTCAGTTAGACTGACACTACTCTACCCAACTAGTTGGGAGTTTTTCAGATTTTTACATAGACATCATCAGTCAAATATCCCTAACTTGAAAATTCTGACATGCTCCAAAACCCAAATATCTTTACTGTCATAGGCAGGTTATTGGTCAGTGGTGCTGACTACAAACTTCTCCCACTGCCATCTTGTGTATGCAGAAGAACCCAAGATACACCCCACTCACCTACTAGTAGAGCTGAAGAGGCAGCAAACAGGGTGCTGGGAGCTGACATGGGTGGAATAAAATTCAGTCTGTGTCAAGGGAAACAGTGTAGTACAGAGTAGCTGTAACTGCATCTCATTCTTACATGAAGTAGGAATTCCAGCATGTTTTGATATAGTTCAACATCATGTAATGAAAGGCTTTTAAACATTCTTCTTTTGACTACATGTCTGTATTGACCTATTCTTGGTCAGTTTATGTACTAAAAACTTTCCTACCATCTTGGTGCCCTGTGTCAGGCAGAAGATGTAATTCTGAGTTGTAATAACGAAAATGAGCCCTTGAGTATGTGTTTCTTTCACATAAAGTATCCAGAACAGTATGGCTGACACTACATGTCTGTACCTTCCACCACTGCCTTCTTGTCTATCATACATACAGTCCACTGTGTCGGAAAATGAGTCTAACAACAATTTTATCTTTGCTTTCCAATCTGTTGTATAAAAAGTTTTAAAAAAGAAACATTTAGATTCATCTTTAGTAGTTGTATGGATCCAAATGTTTTATGGTTTTCCCTACTTCACCATATATTTGTGGCAGTGTTTCACATACACATAGTAGGAGAGAGGAAGAAAGAGAGAGAAGGAAGGGTTTTTTAATCTAGTTTTCAAAATGACTTACTTCATGTCTAAAAGGGCAGTCTTACTCTACAGTTTTCAACCTGATCATTCAGAAATATAATTTAGAAGATGCACTGGAATTTTGTCCCACTGACACAGTCCAGAAAGCCTGCAGGGATGCTCTGTGTGTATAGAAAACCATGATTTCCTGAGTGAACTAAATGCTTCTTTCCTGGGTATTCACAGATGGTAGAGACTCACACAAAAGTGATATTCAACCATTGAAACTCTCTGGTACAGTTACATACCTTTGTTTTTTGTTGTCTCATCTGAACCAAGGTATTCCATGAAAAGAGAGTATTTTTCACATACTGTATTGAATCTTGAAGATAGCAAGTATAAGGCTTGATAGATAATGTTTTTGAAAAGTAACTTGGATTAAGTAATTTATATTCAGAATCTTTGTTTAGAAAAAATCAAAAGAACACCACATACAGTAAGAAAAAAAGACAAGAACTCCTTCTGAAGCATGTCATATTATCCGAGCAATTCAGTGAAACAAGTGTACTAACATTTTTAGAGAAGAGAACTGACTGATACACAGGAAGGTATGGTTGCTTGTCTTTGTATCACAAAAATTAAGTGATTAGCTTGGATAAAAAATAAAGCAAAGTGGGGCAAATGTATTTAAGAAAGAAAGATAGAAAGAAAGGAGGGAGGAAGGGAAAGACGAAGCAAGGAAAGAAGAGAAGGAGGGAGGAAGGAAAGAAAAAGAAAGAATATCACAACAGAATGCTAGGGAATATTAAGAAACATTGGAAAGAGGGAAAGAAGTCATCACAGAGGAAGAAATGGAAGAGGAAGAGGAAAGAGATTGTTTGGGCAAGGTGTATAGAAGCCCTGGGAGCTCCAAGGATGAGAACTAAAGTCTGGTGCCCTGGCAACTCTGCAGGATGTGACTGAGGAAGGGTCCCTTTGCCATGCTTGCTTAGGGACATTGTGTACACATCAGTAGTTCATCGTGAATGTTTGAAGACCTGAAAGTATTTCTTCCCGTTTGCCCCAACTCACAGCTCTTGCACTACTGGAAATTGAGTGATTATTTCTAATTCATTGTTATCTAGTTCATATGCACAACAGTTGCTTAATTTTTGTGGTAATTTTCAGAAAATATTGTCTATCTCTCTCAGCGAAATAGCCTGTCCAGATGCCCCCTAAAAAAATATCCTGAATCTGGAAAAAATTCAAAATATCTCAAAAGGAAAGCACTGAGAAATAACTAGGGCTGTCAGCTTTATTCAACTGTCAGTTCTCCAAAGATTTTAGGGCTTAAAATTTTAAAAGGGCCAGATGCTATTATCTGTTATTCATGTTACCATTATGTTCTGGTCTTTACTGAAATCAATATAACCTTCCATCTGTACATTGAAGGATCTGGGTGCACACGTGCACTCTCTAAATACACACACACACACACACACACACACACACATGCCTTGCTAGCATATCAAAATTACGATTTTTCCAAACTATACTTTTTTGAAGTGTTAAATAAAAGTCTCAAAAGTATTACTGAATTCTACACTGAATGTTATTTGAAAATTCATCTAGCATAATATGTTTCTGTAACAGAACTAATACTAACATTTTTTTCACTGTAGCCACATGTATTTACTTTCTCTGCAGTTTCGCAGAGTACAAGGCAAAGCAAAAGCAGAAAATACAAACAATTTAAAACATAAGAGTCTATAGATTTAGAAGTTATGAAATATTTAAAAGGTCATTACCAACAAAGCCATCTTGGAAAAACCCTTTACAATACTTTGCCATGCCAAATTAAATAACATATATCCAACCAACATTGTTTTATATGCATTTTAGCAGTACAATAGTTTGGGCTTTAATATTGATCATTTCCTTTAAAATCTTTCCATAATCCCACATTCCATAAGACACAGATTTAACCCTCCCCAGAAGCCTTCCCTCCCAAGCTTGGTTGTAAGTGGATATGTTGTGGAGAGGCTGAGCTAGAATGGAGCAGCTCCTAAGCCAAATCCATATCAGAGGGAGGAAGGATGGGCAGGTGTAAATCTCCATGATCAGGAATCCTTTTGTTTCAGCCATTTTCCTAATAAAGCTTTAAAGACAAGCTTAGCCACTTCACTGGCTTACCTTGCTGCAGATAGGGGCAGGTGGCATTGAAACAGCCATTCTCTGCAGTTTATACAGGTACGTATGCATTTCCCTTCCAGTACATATTGGTATCAACTTTTTTTTATTAGTAAAGTAACACAGAATACTGTAGCAGCACAGACAATATGAAGGATGGTATTGTTCCACACTGGTGTCTGTTAATTGGGCATAAAATAGCATCAATTGAGGTATTTCTACTAGTGCCTATACTGTGGTACAAGGTTCCTTTTATTTTGCTGCTGCTGTGACAGCTGGACATGAGAGAAAAAAATGATTCCTGAGTTTGTTAGGGCATGTTTATTTAATGAAAAAAAAAAACTTGAACCATACTAATATAATATACTAACAACCATACAGTTCAAGAGATGTCTCCATATGCACAAAGAAGTGAATGTTTAAAAGAGGTTCTGTCTCAGTTATAATCCTTCACTTTTTGGATAAAGGTCTATAACAATCAATATATATCCTTTCATTTATTATCTGTCTATTCTTTATATAACTCCTTTGCAGTACTCTAGGCAAGTCTTCAAGCCAAACTCAAACTTGATACCAATAGCTTCAAATCCAGTTGCCTTTTCAGAGTTCCCTAATGTCTTCTGTCTCTTTCTTTCCCCACTTACCTTTGTTTGTTTGTTTGTTTTTTTTGTTTTGGCTATTGTTTGTTTTCCAGAAAGACCCTGTGAACTCCCTAGAAAATTTAGAGGAAAAAAAGTTTGCTGGAGAGGCCTCTATTCCAAGCCCAAAGTCCAAGCTCCATACAAGAGATCTCAAGAAAGAATTAATCACGTAAGTCATGCTTCCCTAAGAGATTCTGCAAATTAAGAGACATAAATGTACAACTGAGAGTGACTATTTTAGGACAACTGAGCTAGTCAGAATATACCTTGCTCTCGGCACGGCACTAAGGGAGCTTCTAAGTGTATGTATGTTTAAAAACAAGATAGAGACACACTCATCATAGTCACACATTTTCAGTTAAAGATATATTGACTCACAGTATCTAAATTCTGACTTCAGGAAGTCAGCTAACCTTGAAACACTCTAAAAAGCATGACTTGGGAAAGGATGGTTTTCGTTCCTCTTTGGATTTTTTAGCTCAGAAGAGTTCAATGAACAATTTCCCTGATTAATACAAAGTATACAAGAATCAAACCATCTCATTGTACCCCTGTGTTATTCAGCCTTTGGTCACTGCTACAAAGTAACCAGCTTCATTCATTGATGAGAAAAAAAAGGTTTATTATGGCTTGTGGATTTGAAAATTTTGATATATGACCACTTTCCTCTGTTGCCTTTGGGCTTGGGTTGGGTTGAAGCAGAAAGAACTTCATGACAGGAGCATATAATGGAGAAAACACCTTTTTGTGTTTAGTAACAAGAAGAGGGGTTCCAGTATACCCTTTTGGGGACTTAGCTACAGTGACCTCCCACTAAGCCACACTCCTTGATGTTTACCACCTGTCAGTACTAACATAGCCTGGTTACATGGCATTCAATACATGGTATGGCCTTTCAGAGATATTTAAGATATATTTCATAGCAACCCCATAAATATGACAATATATTTCAATAAAATCAAAATATAATACATACAAACCCGGAGGCAGCAATGAAAGTGAGTGGATGGGTGAGTGAGTAGGTGGGTGGGTGAATGGGTAGATGAGTAAGTGGGTGAGTGTTTGAGTGAGTGATGAGTGGGCGAGTGGGTGGGTGAGTGGGTGAGTAGGTGAGTGAGTGGGTAAGTGGATAGGTGTGTGAGTGGGTGGGTGAGTGGGTAGATGAGTGAGTAGATGGGTGGTTGAGTGGATGAGTGGGTGAGTGAATGGGTGGGTGCGTGAGTGGATGGGTGAGTGGTGGATGACTGGATGGGTGAATATGTGAGTAGGTGTGTGAGTGGGTGGATGACTGGGTGGTGAGTGGGTGAGTGGGTAGGTGAGTGTGTGAGTGGGTGGATGAGTGACATTATGGAAATAATTTTCCATCAGGAAAGTGTAGAATGATGTACAGATATGTGGACTTCTAGTTAGTTTGTGGAAAAGAGTAACCTTTCTACTTGGGCACCACATCTTACCTTCTGTAATCTTCTACATAAACATATTTCCATTAAAAACTCCCCTGGAACAGCTTCAAAGTAGATTCTCTTATCCCCTCTTCTTCTTAGAGCTAAGCTTCTCAGGAAGTTGTTGGAGGTGCATGACCCTATTTTTCTCCTGAATCTTCCATTCTTCCAGTTCCACCTAAACCACTGTTCTTTGGAAGCTCTCCACAGCCCTTCCACCTCCAGTCAGGAGGTGAGTCCTTGACCTTTGCATCCCTGACAGACAGCAGGTTTGGTGATCATGACCTCCTCCATGAGCCATGAGACCCTGGGACCCCCTTACCTGAAGACTTTCCTTTCCTCACAGTGATTGCTTTGTAGACTCAGCACAGATCTCTGGTGACTGAAATACCTGAAGCTTAGTCCTGAGACTTCTTTTCTCCACTTCCTACATGTATAGGAGCTGCCATCCCTGGATTTAATCTCTGAGGCATATCCACTAGCTCATGGGGACAGAGCACATCCTTCTCCTAGACCGTACCCATTAGGCAACCTCATCTCTTATTTCCTGAGCACATGAGGAGCACACTTGTCTCAGGGCCTTACCATTGCAGTAACCTCTCCCCATGGTCTCTGAAAGGAGTCCACACTCTTCTTTCTTAGTCTTTCCCTTCACCATCACTTGCCAGAAAGGCCATCCACCCACTGTGGTTTCTCAACTCTAGAGCTGACACTTCTACCCTGTTTTCAAGATCCTTTCTTCACCAGTACTTACCAGTGTATATAATTGCTTGCTTTCTGCTCTCTATTGCCTTCTGACCTCCCTGAGAATGAAGCCCAGCAGCTCTTCTTTCCTCATTTTGTGGTTTGCATGACTATATAATTAGTTTATAATATGTATTGTGTGCTTCTTAGATACTCAAGCCACATCTACAATAGCCTGTGATACAGTGCATATTTCAAATGCATATCCATAGATCATTGTTTTGAGAAGACCAGTTTGCTATCTGATATGCAAGTAGCTTTTTCTTTTTTTTAATTTATTTGCTTTATATCCCTTGCCTCCTCTCCTCCCAATCCTACCTCCCACTCCTTCTTCCATTCCCAACTTTCCTCTTCTTAGGGAAGGGAATCATCCCTCCAGGTACCAACCTACCCTGGGCACATCAAGTCATATCAGGACTAAGCACATCTTCTTCCACTAAGGCCAGACAAGTTACACTAGCTAGAGAAAAGCGATCCAAAGGCAAGCATCAGAGTCAGAGACAGCCTGAGCTCCAATTGTTAGGAAACCCACATGAAGACCAAGCTGCACATCTGCTACATATGTGTATGAGGCCTAGTATCTGCACGTTCTTTGAGCCCCCATGGGCCCAGGATAGTTAGTGGTGCCATTGACCCCTCTGGCTCCCTTAGTCCTTCCCCTGACTCTTCAACAAGAGCCCCTGAGCTCTGCCAGATGTCTGCCTAATATCTACATATGTCTCCATCAGCTGATAGATGAAGCCTCTTAGAAGACAGGAATGCTGGGTCCAGTCTGCAACTAACTTTTAAAGAAGCTTACACATCGGCATTTTTTACAGATTCTGTAGTCAAGCATGAACAGTTAGTTGCTAAGTTGAGGCTTTACCTGTGTCTTACTGGTAATACAAAATGACAAAGGGTACCAGTCACACAAGAACTGAAATTTCTCAGAAGATTTTTTTTCCAGGAACCCATGTATGAGAGCCATGCACTCATTCCCACATGGGTCTGCTATTTGAGCTTCTACATTAGCTTTTTAAAACTTCTTTTAAAGTGAATTCCAAAATGGCAAATTTCTATCTTTTGAAGTTAAGTTTTTAGAAATTGTTAAAAGTCATTACAAATTATTTGCTGTGTTATTGAAGAATGACCCTCCTGGGCCAGAAAAAAAATGAAGTGGTGTTATTTCATAGGGGACACGACTCCTGACTCTGAAGCTAAAGATACACAAGAAGACACCCCAGACCTTGAACTATGCTTTTGAGTCTGTCATGAATTCCCTGGAAGTTAACAGACCTCCCACGTCCCATGTTCAGCATTTGTATGGGACCCTCATATTTATATGTGTCTATGTTAGTGTGCTAATTTCTGTCCTATCTTCATTATATTTAAATTTATTTTTAAGAGATAATCATGCCATGATAGCTCACTCAAAGATCATCAAAAGAAAAAATTTAAACTTTGTCAACTATCCTCTGCCTTGAATAGATTTGAACATCAGTTACCAAGAAAATTAGCTAGTTTCCTCCCTTTAACTTTGTTATTTTTATCAGAAATCCCCCCAAGAATATATCATCCAACTGATATTATGCAATATTACATAATATATTTTTTCACCAGAGATTTGACATATGATACATATGATACATATGGTATCAGAAGCCTATCAGGAACTCAATTAAGAACATCATTCTCCTGTCAGAAATACTATTGCTACTAATTATTTACTCTTTTGACCTTTTTATAACCACAAAGCTTTAATGTTTCATCTAATTATATGTATATATTTATCCTATATTCATTGGTAATTTACAGATAATTGGTTTAAAATCAATATTACTTCTTTGTATCTTTTGGCAGTCTTAATGAGCATAGTTGAAAATAGAACAGAAATAAAATGAACACAAGTGCTTTTAAAACACCATTTGGGCATGTGAATTCCCAAGTACTTGACAGCCCTACACTTTCCAGTTAAAAAACATTCAATGAGGTTTTTTTTCTGTATTTAATGGGTAAATGTTTACTAAAAGGATAACTCAGCCTGAGTATGATCTCCATTACTTTTTTTAATTTTTAAAAACATATATATTTTATTGTCTGTACTTTCTGGTCTCCCACCCTGAATCAGGGACAGAGGAATTCAATGGCTCCAATTAAGATCAGTCTCTGAAAAGCAAGCATCCCTCTGAGATCCCTAATGTTCATATCTTCTTTTCCTAAAACAATTGATAAGTGCCTAAAAGGGGAAACTACTTGGAGGATGATAGTATCATAATGTTAATCCCCAAAGTTTCTTCAGAAAAACCCCTCATTCTGAATTTAATATGCATGAACAGAAAGGACTTTGCTCTGGCCAGTATGTCAGTGAAAATCCAATGCCTGAATGATAGTGCTGCCTTTCTCTCAGATCCTTAACATGACCACGGATAGCACTTCCGGATGCAGTCCATCTGTGCACTCCAAATGAGCAATGTCAACAGCATCTAAAGACTTAATCCCTGGTGTTTGGAAAACCAGGGATTCTCTAATTGGAAATGTACCTCTTGAGGATAACAAAAGTCTTGTGATATTTTTAAAAATATATAAGAAGTCTAAAACAGAAGTTTCTGGGAAGTGTGAAGAGACACAGATCATCGCTTCTCAGCCTTTTGGCTAAGATCAAGTGTGTAGAGACACAGATCACCTTGGGCCACCTTTGACAGACATTCTGGAATCTGGAATCTGGTTTTGAGCTAGCTGTGAATTAGGGGTTGCTGTATTGTTATAGCTTGGAGTGAAACTGCTCAAGAGTTTTAGTAGCTAAAATCTCTTGCTTATTTCTCTATCACCAGTAACTTTCCCATGTAAATAACAATTTACATTTCAGTCAAAAATTTTCTTCCTTGTAGTTTCTAAAATGTCAGAGTTACTAGGTAGTTTTAAGAGCCTACAGAAAGATTTCTTTCTATAATGTATTATATAGCTGCTGCCAAGATTTCTGTTCTCATATTTTTTGGGTTATGGAATCAAATTTATCTTTTCAAAGAACAGAACAGCATTGAGTGTTGACTCACAAATCACTACAACCGCAGGTTAGCATCTTTTCCCACATTGTCTGAGCTGGAAATCTGGACAAAACATTGAAAAGAGAAAAAACTAAGGAAGTGGCTGGACATGCTATGCTTACTTTTATTTCTCCCTGTAAATTCTCTTTTTAACTTTCAAATTCTCAATGCTTTAGCTTCTGCATCTCCTAAACAAGTACAGTCTTGAAAGGAGAAAATGCTTTGCAATTTGTCTAGAAGAAAATAATCTATGAAATGCATTTGATATTCATGATGTGTTTTTTGCCACCACAGCTGCCCAACACCTGGGTGTGATGGAAGCGGCCATGTCACAGGGAACTATGCATCTCACCGAAGGTACCAAATGCTCTTGTATGTGTTCAGGGTTTCATCATCATTTTGGTCTGTTGCATCTTGCCTATTCTAGCAAGCTCAAGCTGCTCTCTAAATTAGGAAATGATGAGTGACATAGTTAGAGGTGGAAGTTATCTTATTTTTCAGAGATTTAGATATGGCACATGGAAATAATGGTTCTTGTTCAAAAGAGTATCCTGGTCCTGGTTATAGACCACCTCGAGGTTCATGTCAGGCTATAACCCACGTAGGGTTAAACAAAGAAAGCACAGAGCCTCTCACTATGTAAGTGGCATTTCTGACCCTGAATATATAAATCAAGGTGTTGTGAAGCTGAGCAATGAAAGGATCTCTCTGTTGTTTTCCTGATGGTAGCATCTCCTTACCTGTGGGCAGTGGCTGAAAGCTGATGCTTCACTGTGGCCAGTGTGGCTGGCTACTGATGATCACTGAATTCTCATTAGATGAAAGCCCTTTGTTTGATAAATAGCAAATCAAGTTTACAGCAAATAATTGAAACCACCTTAAGGTCATGTTCATTAATAGTAAAACCGGATTCAATCCCAGTTAATTCCTTTCAATCCCTGGTCACTCATTACTTAGTGTATATCACAAATGCAGGTCATGCAGATTCAACTATGTCATTGCTGTACTTTTCTTCCTCTTTCCTCTGTAGTGTCTCTGGATGTCCTCTAGCAGACAAAACTCTGAAGTCCCTCATGGCTGCCAACTCTCAAGAGCTTAAGTAAGTGCTGGGAGACATGACCTCTGTACCCCTCTTCACCCTGGTAGAACCCTCATTGTTAAGTGTCCATGTTGCCTTCTGAAGAGAAAATAAACTTGCGCCTGACTGAGGAGCAGAAAAAAACATGCATCAGACCATTGAAAGGGCTGAAACTGAGCCTGTATATCTTGCCCAGACTGACTTGCTGGGGACTGCAAGAAAGGGGGTGGAGCTTATGATTTATAGTTATTTGTAACAAATGACATAAAAACACAATCTTTTTACTGTTAATTTCAGAGCTTATTTACTAAACCAGACTAACAAAGGTGTGGCAAAACATTCACCATCAGTTTTAAGAAATCATGAATTTAAAATTTCCCACCTGCCTTCCACTTCTGTTAAACATCGTCTGGATCACTTCTCCATTGTTTACAAGATGTCTACGTATACACTAATATCTGGTTATTGATTTTCTTATTTTCCTGACATTTGATATTTTATATGAATATGTTTATAGTAAATATGCAATAATTTCACATTATAGTATATCTTATAAGCTTAATAATAAGCAACATAAAAACCTGGTGTTTTTTAATCCAGAAATAATCAGAATTTGGAAATATGCAAATATTTTTCTCATTTTCAAATGTTAAAGTATAATTTATTGTGTCAGTCTTGAATATTGATTGCCATTTTTATAGATTTAAATATAAAGCTGTTTGAGGTTGGTAATTAGTGGATTTAAATGTAAGATACAACATAATATCATCCTCAGTCTAAACTTTTCTATTGCTACATCTCAATTATAGCTATCACTTCATGGACTTTCCTTAAATTTTATGTTACAAAAAATCATAAAGATACTGGAAGCATGTAGGTTGAGAAGGCCTGTACCAATGTCAATAATTGTTTCATGCAAGTATCTAACAAGTAATTCATCTGTTTTATCCATTCAAGAAAAAATCTTTCGCTAGTCTCTTATTCAGATACTCAAGAAAAAATTCCTAAAAGAAAAAAATACTTTTTGACAGAATAGAAAACATAAAAACATATGTGTGTGTCATATATAAGATGTATAAGCTACTAAAGTGCTAAAAGAAAATATTAACAAAGAGCTGGAGAGATGGCTCAGTGATTAAGAGTTTCTACTGCTCCTGCAGAGGACCCAGGTTCAATTCCTAGCACCCATGTGAGGCAGCTCAGGACCACATGTAAAGCTAACAACCTGTACTGGCCTCTGTAGCAGTACTGCACTTACTTGCACAGATGCACACAAAGACAAACATGTAGGCATAATTTAAAAGTAATTTTTAGATTATTAGGGTGAGAAACAGGCATGTCTAATGATAGATAATATGTTTCTGTATTTTATTGATTAAAGTTACAATGCCTGTTTCTCTAACTAACTGGATGTCTGCTAATTATTTTATCTGAAAAAAATATATAGTACTCCCTACTCTGTGTCTCAGGACTAGCACTCCATGATATAAAAACATCCTATAAATATTCATTGAGATAGAATTTAAGAAAATCTGTCTGCCATGGTAGCACATGCCTTTTTCCCAGAACTCAGGAAGCAGAGACAGGCAAATGTCTGTAAGTACAATGCCAGCTTGATTTATATACAATTCCAGATTATCCAGGGCTACAAAGTGATACCTTGTTTCAAGAAATGATTGTATCATAAATAATAATGTATTGTCAACCACATGTCAAGCAGTGGTTTTATATGTTAAGTATTTGTTTTCACCATGGGTCCTTAACTGAAAGCCAATTGTTTACACCAAGAGTCCAGCTCATCCTCTTTAACTTACATGTGTCATACCTGTCTCTTCTATAACCAGGCACCTCACTGTGTCCTGTGTTTTCTAGGTGTCCAACCCCAGGTTGTGATGGCTCTGGTCACGTGACTGGAAACTATGCCTCCCACAGAAGGTAAAACTAACCCCATTTCTCAAATGGGAACTAACCTGTTGGCAGTGATATCCAGTCATAATCTCATAATCACAGGGTCTTGTACCGTTCTTGGTTATTCCTTTTAGCTTGTCTGGTTGTCCTCGTGCAAGGAAAGGTGGCATCAAAATGACCCCAACAAAGGAAGAAAAAGAAGACTCTGAACTTAGGTAAGTATAATGAAGAACTGGGTGGGCTGTATCTTGTCTAACTGGGAGGAGCCTTAGGATGTCGCTGAGTACACATTGAATCCTGGAGGAGATATATCATTAAGAGTCAGCATTTCTGGCTAAAGACTCAAACTGTTCAGAAGTTCAAGAATATTTTCGCATTCATAACTGCATTTCTACACTTCTTTAACAATGAAGAAGTGAGAGAGATTTATCCCTTGCTCATCTGATTTAAAGGAAACCAACATGTGGAAGTTGTTTATTATGATGTTCCTCTTTGTGTCTATATGTGTTTTTTGTGCTTTTTCTTTGCTTTGTTTGTTTTCCAATTCTGGTTTATTTTTATTTTTAGCTACTTTATTTTTATTTTATGCTTGTTTGTATTCTAGTAAGAAAGAGAGAGAGGGAGAGGGAGAGGGTAAAGGAGAGGGAGAGGGAGACGGAGAGGGAGATGGAGACGGAGATGGAGATGGAGATGACAGAGAGAGTGAGAAAGAGAGGAGGGGGTGTGAGTTTGTATAGATAGGATAGTGGGGAGGATCTGGGAGGACTTAGTGGCAGAGGAAATGATACATTGTATCTAAAATATATTGTATTCTAAATGTATTTTCAATTAAAAAAAAAGAAAAGAAAAAAGAGTGGGTAAGAGCTTGGCTACATCTCTTGATAACTGGGTGGCAAGCAAGCTAAGCTCTTACACAAATCTCATTTTTCCCTGCCTGCAAAATGGAATAACACTCTCTACCAAAGAGTTTGCAGTGAACATTAAGAGGTGATGCATGGAAACTTCTCAGCTTAAAGCCTACCAACGCTTAACAACACAAAGCTTTTTCATTACTTGTGGTATATCTTAGGGTTTCCATTGCTACAATGAAACACTAAGACCAAAAACAAATTAGGGAGAAAAAGATTTATTCGGCTTGCAATTCCAGATCATGATCAATCATTGATAGAAGTCAGGACAGGAACTCAAATAGAGAGAAACCTGGAGGCAGGAGCTGATGCCATGGATGGGTGCTGCTTACTAGCTTGCTCTCTAAGGATTCTTACAGAATTCAGGAACACCATCCCAGAGTGGCCCTACCTACATTGGGCTGAGCCCTCCCACATCAATCTCTAATTAAGAAAAATGCTCTACCCACTTACCTACAGCTTTTCTCAGTTGAGGTTCTCTCCTTGCTAATGTCTCTAGCCTGTGTCAAGTTGACATAAAATTAGCATATAGTGGTGTCCTTTGAAACTCTCTGCTGTTGGTTGCTTCTGTAAAGTATGGAGCTGTTACTTCCTAAAATGGCTCTACTGTGTTTCTGTAGATGTCCTGTAATAGGGTGTGATGGCCAAGGTCACATATCAGGTAAATACACATCACACCGCACAGCTTCCGGCTGTCCTCTGGCTGCCAAGAGACAAAAGGAGAATCCGCTCAATGGGCCCCCTCTCTCCTGGAAACTGAACAAGCAAGAACTTCCTCACTGTCCTCTGCCAGGATGCAATGGTCTGGGTCATGTAAACAACGTTTTTGTCACCCACAGAAGGTAATGTTTGTTTTCTGTCTTTCTGTTGTTATGATTGTTTGTGATGGGAAAAGATCAAAATTCTCAACATATCATTATTTATAACACTTTAGATATGTAACACCTAGTCTTGCTAAGTAGATATTTGACTAGTCTAAAGAATGAAAAATGCATTTTCTCTGTTTCTGAAAATTCACTGCACAGATTTCAAGTGCTCTAGAAACTCCATTTGTTTCTTAAGTTCTAAAGTATTGCTTATGTTGCTATTTTTTAAGTGGCTCAGTCTTTTAATGCTTCCCTACAGTTCCAAGTGCTGCTGTCCACTCTACTGCATCCAGCAGATATGAGCTTTCACTTATGTGTGTCTGTCATCCTACCTCTCTTGCATCCACCCAATTTTCGGCCAGTGCAGTTCTGCTTCTGGGAAGATGTGATTCATCCACAGCAATGTGGAGGATAGCAGCATGTGTGGGTGCTTCGGGAGCTTTGCAGTAATGTCACTCCCTCATTGCTGAACCCCTGACTCTCAAGGGAACCCTCTTTTGCACAAAGATGATCTTAGTCCAGCTATGTGGCTCACATTCCACCTAAAGAAAAGAAGCTAGAAAATTCTTAATGCATTACTCCAGTCAATGAGTGTCCCACCCCTTCTAAGTCTTTTAAGCTACTTACAGTCTTAGGGAAACTTTGATTCCCTTATGCTGAGTATACAAACTAAGCAAAGTTGGAACATTTTGAAACTTTTTCAGTTCTTAAGGAACAGAATGTTTTACCAGAAAATAATCCCTACAGGAATTGATCACTTTCAAGGTGCCAATAAAACTGGCTTATGGAGAAATTTAAATTTTCTGTGAGGAGGTCAGAGGAGACCCTTAACACTGATACCAGAAAATCATCGTTCCAGGGGTTGCTTGTTTTGAACTTCTCAGTGAAAGTTGCTTAAGAAATTTTGATTCTAAGTGATGTGTTTTGATGGCTTTCAGTGCAAGCCATATCCACTGTGGCATATCTTGTTTTAATATGTTTGGGTCAGGACTTCCTATCTAAGAGCAGCAGTCACAAACCAAATGTGCCTAAGTTGAGTCACCTGCCATTTTGTTTTAAAAAGGCAAACAATTCTGTGACCACACTACCCTGAATATACATCAGCTAGTATGAGAAGAAATGAAGACACAACTGTTTTTAACTGAATGGCTGATTTTATGGAAATGATATGAGACTTGTGTTTTAGGTTGATTTTGTTTTGTTTTGTTTTTCTGCATTGGAGTCCACACACTGTAGACCTGCTCCCAGGCCTGCCAAGCTTCACCTCCAGATCCATAAAGGACTTCTATCATGGGAAATAGGGTCACAATGATACATGCATGTGTGTGCATGTTGGTGAAGGCTGGAGGAAAGATACCTGAGATTGACCTGTGATCTACACACACAAAGACCTCAGGTGTCTTTCCTCTGGACTGTCCATCTTTTGTTTTAGAGAGGATCTTTCACTGGCCTTCATCTTAAACAAGTATTCTAAGCTAATGGGCTAGTGAGGATCCACTCACCACCCTCTACCTTCCAAAGCCTCATGTTCATGTCAGCACATACTGATTCTAAGCTGTATGATGGTTCCTTAGCATTTTTATAACAGTGTCTACCAGAAATGTACTGTAAATTTCAAAACAGACATTGGAAGGGAGAAGATGTGAACTTTCAAAGGATACAGTCTATTGTGTTAAAAATGAACACCTTCAATGTTTCCCTTCACCAGTTAAGTATTTATTCCCTTCACAACCACTTTCTAAGACCACAGCATGTGACAATAAAAGAAGACAGTTTCATACATACCCTACAGAGAAGGAACTAGTCTTCATGAATCTTATGTAGGCCATGAATGTCAGAACAAGGCTCCAAAGTGCGTTTGACCTCAAGTTGTGCCTCTCATTGTCTTTTCTTTCATAAATAATTTATCACTAATCCAAGATGACCAAACCATATAACAGTTTTATAATTTTACCTATTATATGTGACCATTAAAGTTTTATATTAGTTTCTGTACTTTAAAGAATATTAATATTGAATAGTTTCCTTATTCTTAAAGCATGCAATGGTTCACAGTTATTAAGGACTTTACTCCAGAAAACCTTTCTTAGTTGGCATAGCATCTTGAACTTCAAGTTAAAATGATTGTTTTATAGACGAATTAAAACATTTCTGTGGGGAAAAATACTTTAAATGGTTGATTATTCTCATTTTTGTTTTAATCTGAAAATGCTTTCTGTGGCAAAAATACCTTAAATGGTTGATTATTCTTATTTTTGTTTTAATCTAATATGGTTTCTACAAAGACACAACAAAACCATAAAAGAATTAATGGCTGCTTAGAACAAGAAAATTGTTTGTTAATAAACAATGGAAAACATGTTTTGTTCAGGGTTGTCATTATCACACTGGTGCTATTTAAATAAAGAAAGTGACATTAAAGGAAGGAAGTCTGCGGAAGAGAGCAGTGATTCAATGGGCAGGGTCATGTGCACTAGATCAGATAATAGATCTCTCTGCCCTGGATGCACCTGTCACAGCTGTCTTTATTCTCATTTCACTGTAGAGATCTTTTTTTAATGAAAAGTAATATTTTAACAGTTGAAGAAAACATTTAGAAACTTTCTATAAGCAGACTGAATCTTCTGTAGTGAAAGGGAGTTTGTTGCTGACTATTATTAAAACTGAGTCACTCTATAATAATCAGAAAACAGGAAGAGCTAGTCTCTGTCGTGTTTTTCGTGGACTTTGGCCAGGTGACAACGTCTTTGTTCATGACTTTTGTGAGCAGTTTTGTATCTACAGAAAATAAAGTTTGTACCACTGACCACACATTCATGAATGTATAAGACCAGTGTTCTGCCAAGTGAATGAGACTGGTTGCATCAGCAGTGACAACCTGTACTTTGATTTAAGAGAAAAATGCAAAATACTTTGCATTACTTTTGGAGATATATATATATATATATATATATATATATATATATATATATATATATGGCAAAAAATCATTTAATGAGAAAAGACATCCATTTCAACATGGGAATAAATCCTCTTCCTATAGCTTATCCGGATGCCCTCTTAATGCACAAGCTATCAAAAAAGTCAAGGTCTCTGAGGAACTAATGACCATCAAGCTCAAAGCAACTGGGGGTAAGTCACCATCTCAATCATGGTCTAGGCACTAGATACCTCTTTAAATAAAAGTATACACTGTATTAAAGCATACTTACTTTTTTAAAGATATTTTATTTATTTACAATACAGATGTCATGCCCTTTTTCCATTTCCCTTCCATAGAACCCCCTATCCCATCCGCCCTCCTTCTTTATGCTTTTATACCATTTTGATGACATGCATGTATTAAGGTCAGTCTAGGTTGAGGGTATAGCAATATAATAGACGCAAATAATCAAGGAATAAGCAAGACAATAAACACAAATAGCCAAAGAAAAAGCAAGGCATTAAACCCAATTATGTGAACACTGCAATGATCACTGTTTCTAAGGGCTTATCAGGATGACCAAAGTATCTGAGCATACTTCCCCGTCCTAGCACAAGGTCATTTTCATGTCTGAAGCCTACTTCCTTGTTCTAGCCTGAAATTTTGATTCTTGTCTGAAATAACTTCCTTGTTCTAGCCTAACATTTAGGTTCCTGGATGAGATTACTTCTTTATTCTGCCTAATGTCAGATTCCTGCCTGAAGCCTACTTCCTTATCCATGGCCAATGTCATATTCCTGCCAAACAGCCCATTTCCTTGTCCTTGGCCCATGTCCGATTCTTGCCAAGAAGCCCCAAAGGCTCTCCGCCTCTCCCCCTTTTCTTTTCATTAACAAGACGGACCCTGTCTTAGGTTTTTCTAACCAGAATGCCTTCCTTACCCATCATGGAATATGTCTGTGGGTTTATGCATGTTTCCAGTGTATATTACCCATACATTTTTAATAAACACAATTTCTGACATCTGTATTTGAACCTTTAATTGTTTTCTGTTTAAAAACAGGTGTTTTATGGTGACTCTGGGTACCCTAGCATCTGTATCTATATCTCTGTTTCACTACCTAGTCCTTAGTGTGAATTCCCAGTCAGTATTATGATGCTTTAATTCTGAGGTCCCTAGGAGGCTTCAATTGTTATTTTGGTCCTTGAGTAGTTTTCAAATGTTTCTTTCAGCATTGTTCCAGGTTCTCTCAGGTCTACTTCTTTTTCCTCAAAGATCTTCCTAAAGCACCAGACACACTGTGGCAAAGCAGTACTGTGCTTCAGAATTATATCTGATGTGGTCTTTGGTACATGATTAGAGCCAAACCTGAACCATTTTCTTATCATTTTTGCTGCAGGGGATGGAAGCTCAGCCCTCTTGGCATGTAGAGTGTGCACTTTCATACTGTGCTCAAGCTGGTGACCTTTAATTGTTCTCATGTTTCTTTTCTGAAAGTCTTTTTGCTTATTTGATGTGAATATGGGCTTTTAAATTGGAGATGTGTGATGTCATAGAAAGCAGGGCTCTTCCAAGCTGCCTATCACTTCCTACTTAGGAAGACCTTCATCTTGATTACCTTCAGCATCCTTTTGGTGCTTCTTCATTTCCAGGAAGCTCACTGCTAAGACCTTCAGAAAGTCAAAGGTAAAGCCCCTAGATGGTAGGGACAGACCAGCCACTTCTACCATTTCTAGCACCCAGATGCTATGCAACTGAACTTTGCCTAGAACTCTGGCTGTTTCTTAGAAGTATCTCACTCCTCCAGAACCTCTCCATGAGTGAAATTAGAACACTTTAATGTGTTTTTGTCTACACATCTCTGTAGCGAGAGAAAGGGGGGAGATGGGGTAACGTGCACAAACCTCACTGAATAGGGCATTTGTATATTTTCTTTGATCCATAGAAATATTTAGCTAGTCCAACAGTCTACCAACAATGAACTTAAAGGAGCACCATGGGTATACATCTTATTATGTTTCCAAAAACACATTAGACATCTGTGAGTAGAGGTGACATTACAAAACCCCCACCAACTTCTAAGCCTCCAGTAGATTCTAAACAATAGATAGTGATAGCCCTATATGTACACACCTGTGCTACAGTTTAATTTATAAATTAGGAACAGTAAGAAATTAGCAACAAATAATAAAATAGAACAATTATAGCAACTTACTATACATCTAAGTTTTTAAGAACTTAGGTGCTATTTCTGGAATTTTCTCTTGAATATATTCCATCTAAAGTTGAGCGTGAGGAAGGCACATCATAGATAACAGAGGCCCTGAGTAAGGTTATGAGACATTGTTCTGGAGGAAGAGAACTCATGTTTGAATCCTAGCTCTGATATTTGGTTTCCCATCTAAAGAATGTGAGGGTAAGTGATTGTCTCATGTAACATATAAATTATTGCTTGGTAGTTTAAAGTGAAATTCAAGATGTGAATCCTCTTCTCAACCCCTCTCCATGGGAATGAGATCCACTGGAGGAGAGGAGGTTCTTCTGGCTCTGTATGGAGAGGTTCAGTATCTCTGTGGAAGTAGATAAGTAATGTATTTACAGAAAAATGTACAAAGATACTGACCAAATTCAATATTGTTGCTAAATTATTTCCCAGATCTCAGAATTGATAATATATTAGTCCCTTGATTTATTAATTTGATCAGAATTATAGAGAACCAGATGCACAGCAGATCCTGTACTTAATAGTTGATTTGTCATTTGTGTATGTATGTGTAGATATTCCTCCCTCCTCTTTTCTCCCTTGAGACTGTTCATATACTCCTCCCTATTGTCTTTCAAATTTATGGACAGTTTCTGAGTCAGTTCTCCCCTCTTGTTAATGCTGCTGTCCTACATACTCCAAGCTAGTTGTCTCAGCATCTCAACTCCCCCTGCAACCATAGGAATCCTGGTATTACTACTGGGTGCTGTGGCATCTTATTTTTTATGTGGACTCTAGGAATCAAACTCAGGTTGTCTCGCTTGTTCAACAAGCACTTAATGCCTGATAAGTCATGTTTCTCACCTCAATAATCTTTTTTATGTTCTCTTCCCATGGTCATACTTTCCAGTACATTCAAGGAAGCATTTGTTACTGAGAATCTTCCAGATCACACACCATTGATTAAGTAGCTGTATTCTTGTTAGTCAACTTTCCAATGTGATTTTAAATGGTCAGAAATCTTGAAGTTAAAAGAACTGAGATTTGGGTGGGCTCACAACTTTAGAGGTCCCAGCTATGACAGAATATCATGGTAATAAAATATGTGAGAGCAAAGCCACTCACCTTATAACCATGAAGCCAGCAAAGAGGTGGCCAGTGTTTCCTAACCCCATGCCCTCCAAATACCTAAAGTCCTCCTACACAGCCTAACCTCTTAGTATTCACACAGCCTCCCCAGAGTACTATCTTAGAGACTTTGTCTTAACTCATGGGCCCTTGGATTTCAGACAAGAACCAAACTGTAGCAGCCATCTTCATTAACAGCATCAGGGAAACATAATCTTATCTGAATCCCATTACCATTCCCTCACTTAGAAGTACTTCTCATAGCATCCCATAACATAGCCAAAATTGAGCATTTAATCATCCTACTGCAAACTTCTGGCCCCTGTTCCTTCTCATTGTGGAGATGTCCCATTATAGCTATAGCACTTGTTATAGCAAAACACTTACCATAGCTCCTTCCTTCTCATGTCTTCTAATCTATTATAAGTCTAGCAAATTCTGCCTGTACATTACATTTTGAATCCATCTTTTTCTCTTACTTCTTATCACATGGTCATGGATCAGGGACTGACACCTAACCAGAACTCCAGTAATAGTTGTTCTGTATCTTCTAGTTTCTGCTCTGTTTCACCATCCATTCTCCACAAAAATCCAGATGTATTTTTAAGATCAGCTAGATTGTTGGACATGCTGCTCAGCATGGTAGCACTTATATTGCGTATACAGGGAGGGAGGGACAGAGGGTGAAGGGAGGGAGGGAGGGAGGGAGGGAGGGAGGGAGGGAGGGAGGAAGGAAAAAAGGCAGGCAAGCTGGAAGGTTGGAAGGCTGATGGAGACTACAAATAGAGGGGGAAGGGATCACAGCAACTTTCTGCCTTAAAATCATTCCATGGATCCTACTCCAGGTCCCATGAGGTCCCCATGACACATTCTCCTAGTGTACCATCTTTCAGTGCTGGAAACTTCCACTTCTCTTTTATTTGCATCCATGTGCTTTCTGTTTCTCTCTCTGGGATGCTCATCTCGTTCATGCCAGTTGCCCATGTCTCAATTGCCTGCCTTCTTAGTTTTGAAATCAGAGTAAGAATATTCTCCAATGAGGGGCCCTTCAACACTCAGTTTTTACAAAATACTTCAAAACTCTTCGTACTTTTTGTCTGTTTCACCTCAGCCGTTATTTGAAAATACACCTGTACAAAGACAGAAAGGAAAAACTGTGTCAGAGAGATGTAGCAAAGTGTCTTTTCACTTGCTCAAATCAGAGAACTGCCAGGTGCTGACAGTAGTCAAATGCATGTCACTGAGAATCCCTTCTTCCCTGGCTCCCGTGTGTTATCTCCCTGAGAGAAAACTGATCTCCCTACAGATATGTGATGCTTAGTAGTTCAGCAGAGTTTTCTAGGTATCATGGACCTCTTCCCATGGAAGCATCACAGTTACAGTAGTATGGGCCTTTGTCCTAGTCTACTGTCTGATGTGGATCTATGTCACACTGTTGCTTCCTATTCAGATTGATTCAGGAACAATTTGCTTGTCTTCTTCTTTTTTATTGAGTGTCAGAATCCAGTGTGAAATAAATCTGTTGCATTTTTTTTCTCCTTGGCCCATACATGGCCCACTTTTAAAAAGCATAAGTGACTACAAAATAGCCACTTGTTTTATGACATAGTATGTAAAAGTTTAGGTCTTACAGGATTTTGCTTCATATTATATTATTACAAATTATCCAAAGGCTGAACAGATTTCTCAGTGCTTTAGAATGCTTATTGGTTGTACATAGGACCTGACTTCAGTTCCCAGTACCACATTCAGCAGCCCACACTGACCTGTAACTCCAGCTCCAATGGAGAGCTAATGTCCTACTTTTGGATCCCACAGGTACCCATATGCATGTGTGTGGATATGTATGTGTGCGTGCATTCACATACACACACATACACACACAAACACACACACACAGTTAAAAATAACTATTTTACAATGGTCATCCACATCATGATTGGGAATGGGGGAGGTATCTGGCTCGTTTTAGCATCAGACTTTTGTGAAGTCCCACATCTTATGAGTGCATCCTTTGTGTACCTTCCTGTTTTGGGCATGCCCTTGAGAATGAAATTGCTGGGTCACAGAGAATGTGAACGAAATTTCACCTAAAGTAGATAACTTACTGCATCATCAGTTGTTATAAAGTATGTTTGATATTTGTACAAAAGAGAAGTGTGTTAGGTTCCTGGTTTTGGAGGATGGGAAGACGAAGAACATGCCATGAGCATCTGTTACGTATCTGGTAAGGAAGAGTCCTCCTCTGATGCCTGACTGCAAGGTGAAGGATATCATGTGCACCAAATGTGCTCATTCCAGTCTCTCTTCATAAGAAGTTACTGGTGTCACCGCAGGGACCCTACTCATGACTCCATCTAATCCTAATCACTCCTTAAGGATCCTGCTTCCAGACATTAAATATGACACCAGAAGTTAAGTTTTGGTCACACAAACTTTTTAAAATATTATTTATTTATTTTTATTTATATGAGTACACTGTAGCTGTCTTCATACACACACAGAAGAGGGCATCAGATCTCATTATAGATGGTTGTGAGCCTCCATGTGGCTGCTGAGAATTGAACTCAGGACCTCTGGAAGAGTAGTCAGTGCTCTTAACCGCTTAATAGCTTAGTTCCTGGTAAAATTATGATTGAAAATGCTCCTATGAAATTGCTCTTGAACCAACATGCAGGAGTTTGAACTCATTCATCTGTGTTGTCAGCACTAGTATAGATGCATTTCTCCAGACTGGTGAGATTAACGTCAGTCCAGGCCATGGCACTCTTCAACCTTTCCCAGACTTTCAGATGTGTGAAATGTATTCACACTCACTGTACAAAACCATGATGGAAACTAACACCTGATCGATGGACACTGGTCCATAGTCTACGTTTGATTGTAATTAGTCTCACACATAGATATTATGAATATTTTTTTATAGAAATTAAAGCCTAAAGATTAGTAAGTGAGCAAATGCAAGAGTAACAGTCAAACAGTATTCATTCTCCTAAACTGCATGCACTGCCTTGCCAAGTGCTTGCAGAGAAGTCTATTCTGTGTTCCTGGTCTCCATATCATCTGCTGATCGCCTCAGCTCTGCCTCTAGGCATGGATCCTCAGGGTCACCTCAACTAAGCAGATATTTAATTGCTGGGCATTCCTTGTGATCTCACTGTCCTTGCAGTGTCTATACAAGAGATTGCATGGATTTTAACACTGTTAGTTCATTTAATTTCTGTCAAGTTGTTTTAATTTTAGAGGCATAGCATTTTCACTTGTGAAAAGAGTACAATGGATCACGCTGTAGGGGCTGTAATGGGGGCTCACCAGGTCTTGTGGAGCACAGTGGAGCCCTTTGAAATCTGATGCTTTTCTACTCCATTTTCTTAGAAAGCATTAAATTTCAAAACTGTTTCCTTTTTTTTTCCTAATACAGTTTGAGTAAAAAAAAAAAAATTCTAAACTAAGGTCTCATATTTAAACACAAAATAATATGTTGCTGGCCTTGTCTCCTGTTTTCAATGTGAACTCTTAACTCCACACAGGTATTGATGGTGATGAAGAAATTAGACATCTGGATGAAGAAATAAAGGAACTGAATGAATCCAACCTTAAAATTGAAGCAGATATGATGAAACTTCAGACCCAGGTTAAAAAACACTAATTAGTTATTTCTAAAGTAGTGATTGTGATCTCTAGTGGGTACAAAACACTGACCTTCTATAGTCTTGCATCTGAAACATTGATAATACCATAGAGAAATGTGTTTCTCTGTCAAGCATTTACTGTAAATCTTGAGTGAGTAGCAATGCCTGTGGCTATTGACTCAGCAGCAGTGGCAAGAGGTACTCCTCCTTTACCTAGCTGGCACAGAAGCCCCCTTCATGAGCAAATAAAGTAGATGACTTTACAGGCTCCGGTAGAGCATGTGATACTTTGTAGAGAACTGTGTTAGAAAGGTAAAAAGAGTCCTTAGTTTTATTTACAATTTAAGTACAACATTAAACTCTTTTAATATAATTCTTCTAGAACAGTGATGTTTATGCTAAAAGCAGATAGTATACAAATATTTTATATAAAACCTCCAAGAAATGTATAAATCTAGACCACTGAGAAATAAAAGTCCACTCAATCCAGGATTTTAAAGATGCCAACACAAATTCTGTTACTGAGGAAATAGCTTGTTCACCTACCCATTGCAAGATTCTGAGTTCGATCCTCAGCATCTCAAAAAGCAAAAATAACTGCATCGCAAGAAGTTAGAGTGGAAAATCGAGACCAAGCAGAGGGGAGAGGATCCTTCATGCTGCTTCTCCCATGTCTTCCCCTTCTCTCCCTCCTAACATGTAAGCTTCTTCCCACTGCTCTTCAGCAGTCCTCACCTAAGCAGTTCAGTTCCTCTGAATTAGTTTCTTCATCCCATCTTCTGAATGCCACAGAAGTCTACAGGGAGAGCTTGATGCTTCCATTTGGAAACCATGAGGCTTCTCCTGAAACCATTAGTGAAGAACAGGTTGACGGAGCCCCAAGAAAAAAAGAAATCTGTCAGCAATGATTTAGATATAAAGGAGCTAGCCCAACTCTGATGGGGAAGATGGTTTCAGACAGACTAGGGTCAAATCCCTAATCATGAGAAATGTAGAAGTGTAAACAATAGAGGAATATATCTGGAGGTAATATAGATGGATGGGGCAAGTTATAGAAGGGTACCAGAGATAACATTGGGTAGTCACACAGAATAGCCTAGTTGATGGCCTTGGCATTTACTTTGATAGAACAAGGAGCCTCGGAAAGGTTTGGGCTTTAAGAGTAATTCTGTCAAAAAAAAAAAAAAGAGTAATTCTGTCATCGTTGATGTACATTCTATCCTGACCTGGAAAAGACTAAATTTGGTAGTATGGATGAGGACCAAGGGGAGACTATGCAGAGCAAAGCTGACACAAGGTCACCTGTGAGAAGTGATAGCATCACAGCAAATGGCTGAGTCCAGGTGGCCACAACATAGATGTATAGTGGCCTCATCCTGCATATTTTACAAGAAGTTCTCATTGAACTTGAGTTATGAGACCAAGAACCCTGAATCTGGGCAGCATCCAAGTTGTCATTCACTGCAAAGAAGAGACCTGCTACTAAAGCAAGAATTGGGAAAATAGCAGATTTACTCCTGGAGCATAGTGACTTTAAGATATCTACCATATAGCCATGTAGAGAAGCTAGACCTGCAATTCATGGAAAAAGTCTGTGTTGAAAGTACAAATCTGAAGGTGTGAATCTAACACAGAGAACACAAGAGCAGGGCTGCAAGTTGGGATGCAGACATCCCTGGGCACTTATATCTTGGGTTTCCCCCAGAGACTTTATAGGCCTCTAGCTCTGCTTCTCTTGTCATTGCCTCTGTTCTAGATAACATCTATGGAGAGCAACTTGAAGACCATAGAGGAGGAGAATAAACTTATTGAACAGAGCAATGAGAGTCTCCTGAAAGAGCTGGCAGGGCTTAGCCAGGCTCTTATCTCTAGTCTTGCTGACATCCAACTTCCACAGATGGTAAGACCAAGAACAAGGCTCTGCTACCCCATCATCTACCTCAGTGTCTTTGTTCCGTTACCCCGTGGCTGAACTGTCAACAGTCACCTACTCCTGATTCATTCTCATACTCAATGATTTTGCCATATGAGAACATGGTAGATATGCATATTCAGATAATTTAAGGCCAGTGACATTCCAAAAAGCCAGGACTCTTTAAGAATGAAGGTTTGCTTTAATCTATTTTATAAAATTATATGAAAGCTGGATGCCAGAGCTCACTCACTGAAAATATGTTTACAAACAGATGATTCTGTACATTCCTCAGCTTAAAGCAACAGGAATGTAGTAAAATTATAATTGAGTTTTATTTAAAATACTAAAATTCTCAATTTATCCAACTTGCTAACACAAACTCTTTATCTCACTCAATTCTAAATGTTTTTGACTTGTCTCCTCTACCAAAAAAAAAAAAATCAATAACAACTTTGGCTAATGTCAAGGAGATTATTGAATATTATCATCTTCCTGTTTTTCTAGCTCCTCCTTCACATTGTATATTTCTTATTGTAAATTTTCTTCTTTATCAGTGCCACAGAAGCAGGAAGATAATTGCACCTAACTACCATCCAAGGACCATCCAAGGTGCTGAAGTAGTGATTATAGGCCTGATCATATGAAAACTCCCTAGTTACTTAACACCTAAGTTTTCCCAACCATAGTGGAGAAAGTCATGGCTCAGCTTGAATCATTGGGTCAAGATTCAGAGCTGGCATGAGTCAGGAAGCTGTGAGACTATGGACTTCCTGATGTAGTCTTTATCCATTTTGCCACAAGATTCTTTGTCCAGTTGCATGTTACTATAAGAAATACATGCACAGCAGAGATAGAAACTGAAAGGGAACAATCACAACTAGATAGTACGGGCACACAAAGTCATCTACAAATATAAAAAGCTTACCTTCTAAACAGTAGTGATGGTAGTCATTTTCTGTATACCTTAGCTATTTAGTCATTTTAAGTCCCTCCTTCTGAGGACCTTTAGAGTAAATAAGTCCATTTACCATGGGTTTTCAAAAAGATGGGAACATGGAGGCACCACACATGGCAGGGGAATATTCCCTTTTGTCATGCATTCCTTGCCTCTTGTGCATACAATTTACACACAGCTAGTATGTAACCATTATAAAAGATATTACAAGGCTGAAGAGATAGCTCAACAATTAACAGCACCAGTTACCCTTCCAGGGGACCCAGGTTCAATTTCCGACACTCACAAGGCAGCTCAAGGGTGTTACTCCAGTTCCAGGATATCTGACACCCTCTTCTAGCATCCACAGGCACAAAGTACATATGTAGTGCACAGACATACATGCAAAGCATCCATATACATTGTGCATGTCTGTCTGTCTACCTGTCTGCTTATCTGTTCCAGCATCATGGCAGTCCCGTTTAATCCTAGCATTTGGGAATCAGAAGCAGGTAGATCTCTGGGAGTTGAAGACCAGACTGATCTACATAAAGAGTTTCCAGTCAGCCAAGATTACAAAGTGAGACCCTGTCTCAACTAATCAAAACTAATTAATTAGTTAACTAATTAAACCATTAGGCAAAGAAGATGCCATAATACCCTCAAGGGTAAAGTTGAAAAAGTTTGGCCCTCCTAACACTGATATTCTCCCTAAAGAAAAAGAGATGGCAAAATGAACAGAGCTGCCAGAGTAGAAAAATCTCTATCACAACTATTAGTGAGCAACTGGCTTAAATCTATAATCCCCACCGTTCCAACATTGGACTGTTAAAGAACCACTTGGCAAAAGCAAATATTCATCCTCTTAGCATACTGTTCACAGACAGCTGGTTTTGTACTGAGCAAGTGCAAATGAGGTCCAGACTTTTCCCAAGACAAGACATGTAGTTTGGAGACTTCTGGCTCAGCAGCTAAATGCATTTATTATATGGTTCCAGATTAATCCCCAATACTATTCAATCACATCCCATTAATACCATCAATTAAGAGTGAACAGATAAACCCAACATACACACACTCATATTTGTATGTCCTATCCCAAAGTGCCACAGTTCTATAAACACTTGTCTTCCTACTTGTGTAAGTTGGCAACATTTGTCACTATCTCCTGATCTTCCTTGGGACAGCTGAAACTGATTGGTTTTCATGTGTTTTGTCTCCATCAGGGACCTATCAATGAGCAGAATTTTGAAGCATATGTAAATACTCTCACAGACATGTATAGCAATCTGGAACGAGACTATTCCCCAGAATGCAAAGCTCTACTGGAAAGCATCAAGCAGGCGGTCAAGGGCATCCATGTGTAGGAGGACAACAGTATGCAAGAAACAGAGGTCACTACAGCCATGAACTCCCACAGATCCACAGGGGCCTAATATCCCTGGAGCCTGGAGGCTGTCCCCTGTATTTATAATTGCAACATTGCACTAATTTTTCCCCAGCTGACATAAAAAGGAAAGAAAAACTATGATAAACTCTTTGGATTAAAAGCAATGCAGTCAATTATTAGATCTCATTTATTTTCATATCTTTTGCTTTTCTTTCTTCATTGCACTCTTTATTTTGTAAAGTATATGTAAAAATAAATGTGACATTTTATATTTTATTTATTACTAATCAAAGAGTTTTTTATCTTTTAACTGCATTTTGAAGTCTACCATATTTTTACAGGTGTGTTTATTAATTTATCTTCTAATAGGATTTAAATAGAAATGCTGTTCTCAAATCACCTATCTTTCTGGGTTTAAATGAGAAAAACAAAACAAACGAAATGTGAGAAGGAAATCCTGATGTCAGGACTACACTATGGTCAATCTTGGTTTCTACTGTGCACTTCCATTTCCCCTTTACTGGTTTTATTTTTATAAATGGTTTTTGGTAATGTGAGCTGTGAAGGATTATGAAGATAAATGGCGCCCACTAGTGGGAAATTCACACTCACAAAAGCACAGGATGTTAGCAAACAGTGCACTCAGAACTTGATAGCAATAATTAAATAAAATAGTCAGCATAGTATTCCACATGGCTGCAAGGATTTAATTACTATGAATTATTTATTTGGACTGTTTAAAGCATACATTTTAAGTGAATCAGATTTTGTCTTTTTGTTTTTCAAGTCACACTGGCTAGTTGGCAACTCTTTCCCAAGATGAGAAATAAGCTTCGATGTGACCAGCCAGGCTTTTCCTGCTACACGTTAATACAGTACACAAGTGACGATATTGGTGTATATTTGTACTTACAAATACAGCCACATTTAGATGGAAATGTTGTAGATACCATATCCCCTGAAATAGCATTTATTTTACTGGGTTGACTAGAAAAGAATGGAAAACTGAAGGCCTGAAAAAAAATGTTATTCCAATCTGAGTGGATAACTTGAATACTGGCAGCATTGGTCTTTGCTTCCCTAGGAAATAAGATAGTTTTCAATCTGATAAAACTCTTAAACTGCAAGTGACACAAAGTGTGCTACACACACAAATACACGCGCATGCACATGTGCGTGCACACACACACACACACACACAAACACAAAGACAGGCATATACACACACACTAGCATAGGCCACACACATATATGCACTCACAGTCAGTCATCCACACATGAAATTTAACCTACAATCTCAACTGGATCAGAGTTTTGAAGTTGCTGTAGTAAAGGCAATGTCTATTTCAGGGATTGTAAAGTAGTTAAGCATTGTTTCAAAGGTTTTTTTATATTTATTTTTTTTAAGGAAAAGGTATAGACAACCAGCTGAACTGCCTTTTTGGTGTGCACACACATTTCATGTGCAGATGTGCCTCTATGTAAAAGTACACATGAACTTTAGTGTGGGCTTAATTTTCTGTGCTATAATAAAAGTGTTTATTTTTTATTGGCCTCATGAATATTTAGGTTTAGTGTGATGGCATTCACAGGCTCGAATTCACTGTTACTACTGTTACTTGCTCAAATACATGAAAAGTGGTACTCATTCCACTCTCATGGAACCGTGGATATTGTTATGTATCAAGTGGCGCTTACCTTTGGCTTGGGGTTCATTTGAACTCTTGAATCTTAGTTTAGTGAAGATGAGATGTCTGTTCTTAGGTAGGAAAGGTGTTTATTTAAAGCTCAATTTTAAAATAAGCAGCTACTGCGAGTAGTGTCTGGTATATATGGGACACAGAGTTCCCTATTGAAGTATGTCTTTGAACATTTTGCTGCACAATACTTCAAAGAAGCACACAAACGGGCTCACTTATTAAAAAGACAGAAGTTTACTTTGCTAAATATTTTAACAAGTTTGTTATATATTTTATTTAAAGAGATCTCTTACAATCCTATGTATTTATTCCTATAGTTTACATGGCTGCAGTTAATTTATTTGTATTCACATAGTTTTATGAAGTATGTCTGTATTTATTTGCTGCCTTGGTACTTGTGTTTTGTAACATGCACTGAATTATTTTCTTTCCAACTATGTTAGTGATTGATACTGTAAATTGGGTCTTGTAGGCAGTGATGTGTGCATTTTTATTTGAAGTAGTTTGTTTGTATACTGTTTCTCCAAATGATTAATATTTCTTACATCAATGGAACAAAATTGTGTTCAGTGCTGTACATTTGGTGTATGGTAGGAAATAAAAATTGATAATGAGTTTTGCTGTTATATTTACTTTATCAAGACAGATGTTGACATCACTATGGCCCACAACTCCTGATACCATAGAAAGCCTCCAACAGAGAACAGTTCCAGCTGAACACTTTTAAGGTTGAGAGGATTTGGGGCCACTTGATGATTGGTTAGCACCTTGGTGTAGAACATATCTCCAAAATAGAGTGTGCCTTTGCCTTTGCTAGAGCTAGAAAGAATTTTGTACAGATCTAATGAACAGCATCCAAGGAGTTCTTTTCTGATACCAAACTGCTGGAGGGCCTGAATATAGCTTGTATTTATGCAAAGTAAGTAGGGAAAATGTAGATAATTCTAGGCTACCTGCTTCTGTGTTCTTATCTAAGTCATTAGTAGTCTCTATTTTTTAGTGTCTAGCCAGACTTACACATCTCTTAAACCTGATTGTTCCTCATAGGCAATGTAAAATTTACACAATGAAATCAAATTAACTAAAGGAAAGTCTGGATCGAAGAGAGAGCTGGGCTTAAACTGGGTTTGCTTGCACAGAGCCCCACATACATTCAGTCACTAAGCTTATACAAAATGTTCATGTGATGTGCTATGGGAAAGTGATACAGAGCTGTTCAGCTAGAATCTTAGTTTCCACTTTATTTAGTATGTTGTACATCCTACCTTGGTTGTTACTGTCTATGAGAAAGTAGTGTCTACAGTTCATGATACAAATTTGTCATACAATTGAATCAATTCTACTGGAACTTAGGAAGCAATGGTGAGCAGAATCCACCCTTCCCCGTCACAGATTTCTCACCAGAACATACTTCCTGAGGTCTTGAATTTAGTGGAGACAGTGGGGCAAATGACAGGTTTTATGACATGTTAATATACAAGCTCCTGTGGAAACACCATGAGGGTTTGGTATACAACTTCTAGTTAGTGGAAAAATGTGAGTTCCAGATTGGCCAAGACACTTGTAAAAGACATGGTAGGCAGAGGAACCACATGTACAGAGTGTGAAGGGAAAATGCCCATCAACAGCAAGGAAAGTACAAGAAGAAGCCAGTTGACTGGAGGTAGAAAGTCCAGGAAAGTGGATTGAGGATTCAGTGTAAATCTCCAGGCCTCATGGTTCAAATTCTCAGTAGTAGCCTTTGCTATGCAAAGAAAGGCTGAATTTCAAGGCTGGTTGTGGTTCAATAGTAGAGATCCTATAATCACATTTCTGAAGCCTCATCTTCCATGCCTGGCACCTTCCCTGAAGAGATTTTACAAGCAGAGGGTGGAGATGATTTGTTTAGCAATACAAATATTTCTCACAACAAAGCAATGCAACTGTGTATATTTCAATTGTAATAGGATGTGAAATCAGTAAGAACTTTTTCTGTAGTCATTTTCCCTCTATTACCATTCCATCAAAAAGTGAAATAAAATAAAATTGTGAGATCATTACAACTCTGACATGCTTCTACTTGATCCAAAGTCCTGTATGGAAAAAGCAGGACAGATTAATTTAGAAATTGCCTTCTTCTAGCACATAAGGATTTCAGTACTAATGTTTTCTATGTGTCTTTCCACACATTCCACCCACTTCATTGTGGCCTGCAAGTAATGCCTTCTGTTTCTTTCAGCTATCCAGCAGGTGACATACAGTAAGCAGATTGAACTTGCTAATAACTGTCCACACTGTCATTCGCAGGCAGAGATGCTTTGTGTACTCAGAAAATACTTGAGCTTGTGGAGTCATAGTACCATATCCAATGATGAAATGGCTGATTCTCAGGAAAGTTATTAGTTTACCTGAGACAATAAAGCTGGGTAAAATGCACCCTAAATTCAACCCCATTTGATTGAAAGGCTAATCAAGCAGGTTCCCTGTGTTTTAAGAAAAAAACTAGTAAAATGCATGGGTTTTACCATACACACTGGCCTATACTCCCAGAAATAAGGAAGCTTAGTATAAACTTTTGTCCATCACCACTTTGACCAACAGGATCTTTTTAGACTCCTGCCAGACACGGTTTCAACTGCAGGTTATAACTACGAATGATATGAAACCACTAAACTGGACCACTCCATGAGCTTATTTGAGGATTCAGACTGCTTGGGGTGGGGAGGTGGCAACAGACAGCAGGCAAAGCCTTACCAGTTTTATGGGGACAGGAGAAGAGATGCATGAGCCAGAAAATCTGAGAGTTAGAGCAGAAGAAGATAGGATGCAGGCCATAACAACCTGAAGAATAGCATGGAAACTTTCAACTGGAGTAGGTTGTTAATCAGGAACTAGGTGTGCCTTGCTGAAGGCAGTTGACTGTTGCAAGTGAATAATGGAAGGGATAGCTTTCCTGACAAACAGTAAATGACTTGACAAGATTTCTGAGGAATGCTGGGTTTAGGTTTCTATTTATCTGATAGTAATCCTTCTATTTATTCAGAGGCTAATAGCTAACTTCAAGTTGTCATTAAATCATTTGCTTTTCATCACTGTGACTCTGAATCAAAGGTAACTTCTGTAGGCTGTGGAAAAGCAGAAAAATCCTTATCAGGAAGGAGATAATGGGGCCAGCATTGATACAGCTACAGCAATACACCCCAATGACATCATCCTTCCAATTAGGCCCTGCCTTCTTACCACTTCTCAGTAATAACATCATAGTGAAAAATCCATGGAAAGACTACTGTTGGCTAGGGCAGAACCCTCATCATCTTCCTGTCTCTGGAAATGCCCTTACTGGCACACTAATCTATATATGTTTATTGACCTAACTGAATGAACAACCAAAATGGGCCATCATACTTTCCACCTGATATTAATTGTGCTCCTGAGTTCACTCTCATAGACTCCAAAGCTACATTGTAAGTGAAATTATTACTATATTCTTAAAAACTGGAATTGGAAAGAATAAAGAGCCTGCTGATGCCCTCCCACTCCCAGATATGTACCAGGATCAGGATTCAGCTCAACTCTGAACTGAATATGAGCCTGTGGCCTGGAGGACATCATTCTTGCCAGCAGATGCCCCCTCTCTTGAGGTTCAGTTTCCTAAGCTTCTTGGCTCATGAAGTAAGAAATAATCATTTACTCAACACTTTTGGAAAGGGTTCTGAAACAAGCTTTTCTGTCATGCTTTCTGTTTTGAATATTTTTCTTATAAAAGTATATCATAAAAAATAAGCTGTCTTTCCCTAATTCAGCCACAGGGGTCAGCAGTTTCTATACATTGGTTGGGTGCAAATGTCTGCATCTGACTCTTTCAGCTGCTTGTTTGGTCATGATAGATTCCATTTTGTGAGCACTCCATAGCCTCAGTAATAGTGTCAGGCCTTGGGACCTCCCCTTGAGTTGGATCCCATTTTGGGCCTGTCGCTGGACCTTCTTTTCCTCAGGCTTCTCTCCATTTCCATCCCTGCAGTTCTTTCAAACAGGAACAATTCTGGGTCAGAGTTTTGACTGTAGGATGGCAACCCCCTTCCTCATTTGAGGCCCTGTCTTCCTGCTGGAGGTAGACTCTATAAGTTCCCTCTCCCTACTGTCAGGCATTTTATCTAAGGTCCCTCCCTTTGAGTCCTGAGAGTCTCTCACCTCCCAGGTCTCTGATACATTCTGGAGGGTTCCCCTAACCTCCTAACTCCTAAGGTTGGCTGTTTCCATTCTTTCTGTTGGCCCTGAGGGCTTCAGTCCTTTTCCCTCACCCAGTACCAGATTAAGTCCCCCCCCCACATCCACTTTAATTCCCAGCTCCCAGCCTCCCTCACCACTTGTGACGGCTTTCTTCTCCCTCTGCAGTGGGACAGAGGTGTCCTCACTTGGGCCTTAAAGCTTGTTGAACTTTTTGAGTTCTGTGGACTATATCTTGGGTATTCTGTACTTATTATTATTATTATTATTATTATTATTATTGCTAATATACAGTTATTAGTGTGTAGGACCATTAAGGGATGATTTGGTCTCCCTGGTAGAGCACTGAGTTTGAGATAGCTGGAGACCCAACAGGTGTTCATTGCCTGTGTAGGGGCGGCACATATCTTGCCATGCCCCTGGATTCCAGACTCCTGAGAGGAGGTCTACATCTCCATTAACCTGTGCCTTGCAGTCACATTTGGCTAAGCAGCCCCTCCCAGAGAGGTTTGCATCACCATCACACACACAGGTAGAGGCCATGACTACAGGCTTCAGCCTCAAGAGATTTCCATATTCATGAGTTACCTAGAGGTCAGGGGGCGTAGTTATTCCTTTTCCTAGTCCTTCCTCTCTTCCTTCTTCCCTATTTAAGTCAGCTCCCCCCTGGCTTAAACTGGGTGGGGGGTGCATCTAGACCATCTATCACACACCATGAACAATAAAACTCTTGGAACCCCCTTGGACTTTCTCGAGTTATTGGGACCCGCCATCATGGAAAGCCCCCCTGAGTTTCCACTGCATGGGACCTGAATTAGTGAGTACATATCATGCATGTTTTTGGGGGTCTGAGTTACCTCATTCAGGATGATATTTTCTAGTTCCATCTATTTGCCTGCAAAACTCAGAATGTCCTCATTCTTAATAGCTGAGTAGTATTCCATTGTGTAGATGAACCATATTTTCTGTATCCATTCTTCTGTCATGGGACATCTGGGTTGTTTCCAGTTCTGGCTATTAAAAACAAGGCTGCAAGAAGCTGAGGAGGAGGGTGGTCCTGTAGGAGCACGAGCAGTCTTAATTAGTCTGGACTCCCGAGATCTCTCAAACATTGGACCACCAAAAAGGCAACATACACCTGCTGATATGAGCAGAGGACTGTCAGGTCTGGGTTCAATCAGAGAAGTTGGACCTAACCCTCAAGAGATTAGAATCCCAAGGGAGTTTAGAGGTCAGATGGAGTCGGGGGGTAGGGATTTGGGAACAGCCTCATGGAGACAGAGAGTGAGTTAGAGATATGGGATGTGGATGGGAGGGGGGATAAAATCTAGGGAATTAAATAAATAAATAAATAAATCAAACAAAATAAGCTGTCTTCAATAGGATTGGTATTCATATGAACTCAGCACAGAAAGGGAGACATGGACACAAAGTCCCATCATCCCTAACGAAGAAACTATTTGCAATGCATACCTATAGGAAACCGAGTTTTTTTTTTTCCAGTGTAATAACACTAGGTATATCACGCCCAGGGCAGGGCAGAACCATCGTGACTTGACACAGTTGAACAACACACTACTGTGGCTCTGTGGATGCTGTGACCATGGCGTGGCACAGTTGAACACCACACCACTGTGGCTCTGTGGATGGTGTGACCATGGGGTGGCACAGTTGAACACCACACCACTGTGGCTCTGTGGATGCTGTAACCATGGCCTGGGACAGTTGAACAACACACTACTGTGGCTCTGTGGATGCTGTAACCATGGCCTGGCACAGT
>NW_021604671.1:451695-474427 GCF_004785775.1 Grammomys surdaster | reverse complement strand
CCTGGCACAGTTGAACAGCACACTACTGTGGCTCTGTGGATGCTGTATGCTTTTGTTGTTGCTCTTGTTTCATTTGATTTTGCTTTGGTATTTTTGTCATATTATCTTTTTGTTTGTTTGATCTTTGTGTTTTGTTTTATTTTCATTTTTAGCAAGAAAGAAGTTGGATGGGTGGGGGAAGGGAAAATCTGGGAGGAGATGAAGGAGGGGAAAGATGATCAAAATATATTGTATGAAATGCTATTAAGTAGAAAAATTGCACTTGTATTAGACACTTGTAAAGCTTTCACTCAAAAATTTCATTGTCTTCATAACTGACTCTGTGTTTAGAACTATATATAAATTTTTAAATATAAATTGTAAAAAAATTAAGTATGTAAATAACTTTGTTTTGGTTTGAGTTTGGTTTTTTGTTTTTGACTATTTGTGTGTATGCAACAGTTTTGGACAGACACTTGACCTATTAAACTGCACTTCCCACTGGTGTTTACCACCTATAAAATATTGCACACTATAAAGTGCACTTTCCACTGATGTTCACTAGCTATGAAGTATTCTGACTGTAAACAGGAAGGAATCCTTTACTCTTAAAGAATGTCTATGTCTTTGACAAATTTTATATTTCAGTATGTATTGTCATATGTAATTGCTTTTCTTTTTTTTGACAAACTGCCTTCTTAATTTTTATGTGAAAATTTTGTAATTGTGAGCTATACAGTCTAAAACGTATGTGGCATTTTAGGGACATGCCACTAATAATGCTTTTAGAAGACCAGTGTCATGAAAGAACTGAGGACCAGTCAACTGGCACTCCCTAGCCAGTTGTGCCTGTCCACAGTTTACTGCCCTCATGGACAAGCAGGGGCCATAAGATCAGTCCTGTTAGCATGGGCTCAGTATTCAAGGAAATTTTTGCCCAGGAAGAAAATACCTATAGGTATTTTAACATTTACTGTACATTATATATACTGAGAATATGCAAAGTACTTAATATACATTAAGCTTCACAAAGTGCTTTATATACTTAAGTCTCATGAAAATTCTGTTATTTATGTATGAACTATGATAAATATGGCATAGTTTATGGGATTGCTCCTCCCCAGCTCCAGCACATGGGGCTGTGCCCCTCACCTGGCCTCCCTACTCTCAAAGCATCCCCTCAATCCACTCCTCAGAGTTCCCTCCTTGTCTCAGGAAGTTTTAAGATTTGACTAGCAGAACAAGCTGAAAAAAAAAAAACAGTAAATATGCATTGAGTAGAATACAATGTCATTTTAGTGTTAATTTATCTTACTGTTTCCTAACATTCAGTGTGTCTTCTAGAAAAATGAAGTCACCTGACTCTCAGTGTTGTCAGCATGGTTCTAGTCCATTGCTTCTGCACAAAGTTGTTCAGAAAAGAAGATGAAAAATAGGGAAGTAGAGAACAAAGCAGAGCTGAGGAGAAAGGAGGAATGGGAGGGAAGGAAGGAGGGAGGGAGGGAGGGAGAGAGAGAGGGGGGGGAAATAGCTGTCTTCTTCCCTTGCCACAGCTTTGAAATCATATGCTTCTTTGCTATTCTTTCTTTTTTGTGAGGTAAAATTTCAAGGCAGAAACTGAGAGCAATGACAATTGTTTCTTTTTAGAGACAAAAAGTGATAATCACATTGTGGCATCCACAATGCAGTGACACATGGCCTGGAGAGCCTTCATTTACCCCCCCTTCCCACCTTTCTTTCCTCCTTTTTCTTACAGTTATTTACTTCTGTAGCCAAATTCTGACTTTAAAGGATCATTGTAACTCTTAGAGTTGTTTTTAGATGTAACTTTAAGAAATATTGACTTCTAAGCTTAGAAACCCTACTGAAAATAAGAAAAGCAAACCAAGAGTAAAGTGGTTCACACCTGTTCACCATAGACAGAAGCAAGAGGATCATGAGTTTCAGACTAACCTGTACTATATAGTACTCACATAAAATGGGGAAAGAGTGGAAGGATTCTTTTCCTTTCTGCAAAAGCAGTCCTTTCTTACTAATAAGCCAATGAAGATTTTACTGTCATAATTAGTAAATACACAACCATGGCAATCTCCGTATCATCCAGAAGAGGAAGAAAGTGCAGCTTGTCATTTGAGAAACTGGTTTCAGAAAGGTCTTCCATGTCAGGACTAAGATTGTATTGAATAATTATGACTGTCAAAGGTTCAGAGGTGAGCTTCACAGGTTTTGGTGAGTAACCCATTAAATTGACACCCTGTGTTGAAAACTGGCAACTCAGATGTCATGCACACTGATATTTTTTTAAGTTCTAGAAATGAACAATATAGCCATATTCAGCTTTTATCTTGGCAGAATTTCCTGCAATAGTAAAATTCTGTGAGTAGACAGTGAACAACAAAAGGCATCTGTGGCAAAGAATGTGTTGTTTAAAAACTGAACCATACCGAGGGTCTAAGAACAGAGAATATCCATAGGTCATAGATCAGAGAACCTCAGTTTGTCCTACTTCAGCCTTGAGGTAAGGGGAGACCTGAGGAGGCAGTAGTAGAGAGCAACAGAACCAGAGACAAGGACCAGCCAAAAGCTACAGATGGCAGGAGGCTATCTCGGGCTGGGAAGTGCATAGTGCATAGCTGTTGTTGAGAATTGGCATTCAGTGGTCAGGAATGGCTCTCCCTAACTCAAAAGAGCTCTTCAGTGCATTAGAGCTGATCGCTGTGATAGCAAATGAACCAAAATCTGGAGCTACCTGGCATTTACTGCTAGAAGACCCAAGAACTCTGATGCTGCAGGCATGTGCATGACACCAGTTACATCCCAGTAGAGTGATTAATGCTTGATTTGTATAAAATTACTAAATCCAAAGTCACTGAAATAAATAAAATGCCAGATGAAGACTTCAGAAGTTTTCTTGACCTGAAAGACACTATAAACTATAGATCAATTTAATCCAATATCTTAAGAGGGAAATCAGAAAAATAGGTAAGAAAATCAGCAATATATGCTTCCAGAAACAGATGGCTCAGCAGTTGCTGCTGTAGCAGAGGATTCAGATTTGGTTCTGAGCACCCACAAGGCAGCTCACATCTGCCTGTAGCTCCAGTTTCAGGGGACTCAACACCCTTTTCCAGCCTTCATTGGCTCTCATCTGTGTGTAATGCACGCAAACCCACACAGGCTCACACATACACGCACATAATAAATATTTTTTAAAGAGGAAAATCAACAATGTGGATGAAAAAGAAAGCACACAGACATGTCCTTGGAGGGTTGGGGCAAAGTAGACACTCAGATTTCTGAACAAACTGTAATGATTTCTAGCCTCAGGCTACAGGACCAGAGGTGACACATGGTCTAGCATCTACTAACAAAACCTTCTTCAGTAGGCTGCAGAATCCCACCAGTCAGGACTGTTCTGGTCCTAGATCTCAGAAGCCTCTTCTTCTTAGAATGAGGAAGAAAGTTTTCTTTCCTCTTACAGGTCTTCCCTCTTTTCCTCAGTCCCGAGTCTTCAGAGACTTCCAGGACATGAAATTCTCAAAATCCCTAGAAGCTTTGTTCTGGGTGCATCAAGAGCAGGAATACTTAACTCCTGTTACTCTTCGCCCTAGCTGCTCAGTGTTGGATCATGTAGCAAGGACACTCTGCCCTGTGTGACTGTCCTCCTCTCTTCTTATAGCACAGTTCTATTAAATACAGCCCACCTACCCAGGCTCAACTTGCCTTTCTAAGGACTGTCATCATCAAACGATGACCCTGAAGTTTATAGCTCTAATGTGGAAGCTGGGGGAGGCAAAAATCAACCTTTGTGCTCATTGAGGAATTTTGTTTCTTTCCTTTTTGTTGACAGATTATTTCCAAATATTCTTACATGTGTAGGAAATGATCAGGTGTGAGACTCAGACACCTGAAAACAGCCATAAAGAGAAAGGAAAGAGGAAAAAAGATTCCGAGAGTCTCAGAATATGAAGGTGGAAGCCAACATCTGCTGAGCTCCAAAACAGCCTGAAATGGTTAATAAAGAGTACTATGGCCCAGGACTTGGGATTTTAAGGTAATTTTAAGGATTCTGTGAACCTGTCTTTGGAGTGCTTTTCACCTTACAGCCAACAGGTGGGTTCATATGCTCATGTATTAAACCAACAATAGAACGAGTTCATGACAAAGGAGAGGGAAGTTTGCTGGCAAATCCCATTCATAGGCTGAGTGGGGGAGAGAAGGAGTATGGATTTGGGAGGGGGATCAGGTATCCTGTCTAATGAATCTCTCTCTTCTATTGGTCTTAAGACATGTGTAACCCTTCTGGTTTGGGATTGGGTCTCTGCTTCTGACCATGTGTACAAAACAACTTCATAGGACCCCTTACCTCTGTGCTTGGCCACCTGAACCTCTGGGGTTGGTGTAGGAGCATAGAGACAATGTGGGTTGGCTAGGGTTATAGTTGGGGCCCTGAAGCCTCCCTTTCTTTGTGGTACAAATAAAGGAAAGAAACTCACTGCAGTTGAAGAGAAATGGGCTACTTCTCAGGAAAATGGAAACAACAGATGGGGACAAAGAAGAGGGGAAGAAAAAAGAAATGGGGTCATGTTCACTTCTGGTTGTAGGGGCCCATAGTTTCATGCCACCCCTTGATCAGGCTACTATTGTATCTTCCAGAGGAACAGTGTGAGATGTTTGTGTCCCCTCCACAGGTCACCCTGTGTCAGGCCAGCTTTCTTATTTCTAACCTATGGGTTCCTCAGGGTTCCTCTGTGGGACTTCCTCCAGCTCTTCTCTGGGGACAAATCTGATATGTCCCTGACTTATCTACTAGCTTGGCTTCATTCCCTCCTATCGCTCTGTCCTCCTATTACCTTCATAGGACTCCTGGTGTGTGAAGGATACACATAAGATGCCAAGGGATACAAGGAGCACCAGAGGGAGGGTCTTCCATCAAACTATCCTTCATATTTAAAAAAAAAAAAAAACCTTTCTGAGAGATACCTGATGTCCTAAAGATGGAGAACACATGGAAATGTATGAATACAGTTTTTACTCTTTAGCTAAAGAATCTTGGCATTAGTCAGAGCCTAAAATATATTACAGCCTCAGCCACGTTAGCTAATGTTATATAGATTTGGGAAAACAAATTGGCCAAGGCTCAGGTTTTCAAAACTGCTATGCAATAATCGGATGCTAATTTCTCCACTGCAGTTCCATTTGGACCTGGCACTGAGCAGTGAGTAAATCAACTTTGCAGTGGCTTTTTCAGCCTTATCCGCTGACTGAATTATGCACTTTCCCCTGGTGCTCTCAATTTCAAAACTCATTTCCTATCATAGTGGGCATTGTTTTTCTGAGCATCCTTTCATAATTTTGAGACCATTTCTGTATGATTCCTCCACCTGAGTTACGCAGAACACACAGTGTGAAGAATCTTATATCAACATAGGTCTGTGGAAAGGGCTCATTAAAGTGGAGAAGGGGGTATATCATAAACTGTGACAATGGCCTGGCCTTGACATCTTCCCAAAGTCATTTTAATTTTTATCTCCTTTGGTCCAATCATTATATGATGACCTATGCAGCAATTAGTCTTGCTTGTTCTCTGGATTAATTTGTCAGAGCCATGATTGACTTATGTGAAGTTAATATCTACCCATCTGTTTAGTGGATCTACCAGCCCTGCCTCTATAGTGACCTACCAGCACTGCCTCTATAGTGTCCTACCAGCACTGTCTCTATAGTGACCTACCAGCACTGCCCCTATAGTGTCCTACCAGCACTGTCTCTATAGTGACCTACCAGCACTGCCTCTATAGTGTCCTACCAGCACTGTCTCTATAGTGACCTACCAGCACTGCCTCTATAGTGTCCTACCAGCACTGCTTCTATAGTGTCCTTGAATCATCTCTCACCTGTTTGAAGCTTTTCCTGAAAGCCTCTCACAGTAAAAGTTTGCCTTTATTAGCTTAGAGAAATCCATAGAAACCAGACAAGGGCAAGACATTCCATCACAGTATATCTTGTACCATCCAACAGGGTAGATGTGACTATCCATGTGCAACTCTTTTCATGCATTAAGTCCCCTGTGGGGAACTCTTCTGATCCAGAAGCCCAGGAAAATTCATCTCTATAGCACAGGAAGTCTGGTAGATGCAGTCTCCTGGTTTCAAGACAAAGGCTATGCTGCTCAGGAGTAGCACTGGAAGCAGGGCCTTCTCTAGGCTGCTTTCCTTCATATGCTGACTGCTTAGCCTATGGTGTGCTCAGGCTACTAGGACTAACAGCCACAGAGTAGGCTACCAGACTGCAATTTCATTTCCTTGTTGTGACCCGCGCAATCGTCTCGCCAGCAAGAACGCACGTGGACACCAGGATCCTTCTGCAGCAAGCGTTTACTGTGATGAAAGGAGGAAGACCCCGGGCCCTGAAAAGGCACTGCTTATATACCCCTGGAGCGGCGTGTTCATATCTGATTGGCTGCTTGCTCAGGAACGCATATTACGCCCCGGGATGGGCCATGATTTGGCGCTCTTTTACCATAGCACATGTGCGGTTTACTTGTTTACTTGGAGGAGCACCGGATGCCAGTGCCATCTTGTAATGGCGAATGCTGTCACCACAAGCCGTGGCTTTCCACACCTTGTTGCAGATTGGCCACAAGGCTTCTTCTGCACCCTCTACAAGAATTGATGGTGTCTTCTGTATGTGTGTGTGTGTGTGTGTGTGTGTGTGTGTGTGTATGTATGTATGTGTTAGTGTGTGTGTGTGTGTGTGTGTCTGTCTGTCTGTCTGTCTGTCTGTCTCTGTTTATCTGTATGTCCTAATCTCTTCTTAGTAAGACAGGACCTTAGTAAATATGACCCATCCACATCACAATTTACCTTTGTAAGGACTCTTATCTCCAAAATAAAGTCACTCTGAGGTATCAAGGTTTGTAGCTTCAACATGGGAGCTGGGGGAAGCAAAACAATCATCCTTTAATAATCACTAAGGGAGCTACAACTATGGTACTATTGTGGGTTGCCAGGTCCATTCAAAAATTTAAAATGCTTTCATCTATTGTATTATTTCTTCATCTGAGTGTGCATGTCCAGACTTCTCAGAGCCATTGATTACATGTCTTTTCCTCAGATAAAAATTTCCACATGTACATGAAAGTCCTCAATGTGTTTAGTCGCCAGAGAAATCTCAGTGAGCTATGAGCTTACACCTGTTAGAATGGCCAATATCATGAAGACATTAGTGCAGTCATGTTTAAAAATGGTATGAAACTTCTACAGATACCCTAAAGCAGAAGAACTGTGAGACCCAGCGATTCTGCTGTGAGCCACTGAGTCAGTCTGTCAATCACTTTCCTCACATTGGGCCAAAGTACCTGACAGGATCAGGGATGGAAGGGTTTGCACCTTTGTAAGTTTGGATTCATCATGGCAGGAGATGCAGTCTGTTCCTTGGCAGTGGGAACTATAACAGCTTGCCAAACAAGAAACAGAGAGCTCAGGCTGGAAGTATGATCAAACTATTGTGTGAATTGTCCCCCCTCCTGCTCCCAGTAATCCATTTCTTCAACTAGACCCCACACCTTTAGGGACCAAATGCTCAGCATAAAAGCCCATGGGGGATATTACAAACCACAACAGTATCTATACAAAGGAACTGGAACCAATACAAATGGAAGACAACAACAACAAAAAAATGATTCCTTCTAAGCATGACAGGACTGACACATTTGGACACAGAGAGACTGTGGCAGCATGCACATGGCCTGCACAGGTCCAAGCTAGATGGAGTCCAGTGCTGAGAAAAGAAGTGGACAGGAACTCCCATGCCTGATCTAGGCACTATCCCCAATTGTCAGATGCTTGCAAAAGAAATATTAGTTTTATCCAATGGAGTCTCACTGGGTCAACAAGTCGCATTTAAAAGGAGACCTTATGTCCAGCTGTAGATGGCCAACACAAAATTAACTCAGTGGGATTTTTTGGAGATTTTTTTTTAACATTACTGGACTTTTGCTTATATATTTTGGTTCCTGATTTTGTGGTTTTTTGGTGTTTGTGTGTGGGGTATGTGTGTGTGTATGTGTGTGTGCATGTTTTTGTGCTTTTTCTTTGTTTTTATTTTTCTACTATTAGTTTTGTTTTATTCTGGTCCATTGCAGTTGCCTGTTTGTCTTCTAAAATAGAGAGAGATGAGAAGGGGGCAAGGAGTGTAACCGGTGGGGAGGTGGGAAGGAAGTAGGAAGAGATGGAGGAGAGGAAAACATGAACAGAATATATTATATAAACATTCTATTCTTTTTAAATTGTAAATAGAGGCTTTTCTCATATGATATATCCTGATTATAGTTTCTCCTCCCACTACTCCCACTGCTCCTCCCAGATCCTCCCTTCATCCACCTTAAGATTCACTCCCTTTATGTCTCTCATTAGAAAAGAGACTTCTAAGAAAAGAGGCTTCTAAGAGATAACAACCAAACATAACAAAGCAAAATACAATAAAATAAAGCAAAAAGTTTATAATGAAGGTGAATACCGCAACTCAACAAAAGAAAGAGGCTCAAGATAGGGAAAATACTCAGAGGCCCACTTGTTCTCATAGTCAGGAGTCTCATAAAAATAATGAGCTAGTAGATATAATATACATGCAGAGGACCTGGCCCTGTGCTTGCTGCTTCAGACTCTGTGAGTTCATATGCTCCTTGCTCAGTTCATAATGAGACCCTTGTTCTCCTGGGGTCCTCCATCCCCTATGACCCTTACACATCTTTTTAAGAATAACTTTTTATTTTTTTATTGTTTCTTCTATTTACATTCTAAATGTGGCCACCCTTCCCAGTTCCTCCTCCAAGAGTTCTTTACATCATTACCTCCCCCCGACCCCACGCCCTTGCCTCTGAGATCTCCACACCATGCTCCCAGTTGCCCACTCACCTCCAGTTCACCCCAACCCTTGCATCCCCCTTCTCTGGAGCATTAAATCTCTACAGGGTTAGGTGCATCCTCTCCCACTGAACCCAGACAAGACAGTCCTTTGCTACATATGTGCTGGCAGCCACAGACCAAATCTCTGGTTGGTGGTTTAGTCTATGGGAGCTCCCAGGTGTTCAGGTTAGTTGATACTGTTGGTCTTTCTATGAGGTTGCCATTCCCTTCAGCTCCTTCAATCCTTCCCCTAACTCTTCCAAGGGGGTCCCTGACCTCAGTCCAATGGTTGACTGTAAGTATCTACATCTATCTCAGAAATCTTCTGGTAGAGTTTCTCAAAGGACAGCCATGCTAGGCTCCTGTCTGCAAGCACAACATGACTTCAGTATTAATGTCAGGGTATGGTATTCACCCATGGGATAAATCTCAAGTTGGGCCTGTCACTGGAGGGTCTTTCCTTCAATCTCTGCTTCATTTTTGACAGTGTATTTTTTTTTTTTTTTTTACTCAGGAACAATTCTGAATCAAAAAATTTGAAGGTATGTTGGTGACTCCTTCCCTCCACTGAAGGCTCTGTTTATCTACTGAAGGTCATTTTTTCTGGTTCCATCTCCCCACTATTGGGCATTTCACCTAAAGCTACCCATTGAGTCCTGGGAGCCTCTAACATTCCAGTTCTCTGGGACTTTCTAGAGGTTCCCTCTGTACCCCCTCTCACTCTTGCATATTTTCATTCATTTTCTTGACATTTCTGGGCTTCTCTCTTATCTCCTCCCATATCTGATCCTGCCCTCCTTTTCCCTCATCCTCTGCTCTCCCACTGAGGTCCCTCCTTTCCTCTGCCTTCTCTGATTATTTTGTTCCCCCTTTTAAGTAGGGGCCACACTTGGGCCTCCTTTCTTATTAAATTTGTTATAGTCTGTGGATTGCATTATTGGTATTTTGTACTTTTTGGCTAATATCCATTTAAATCAGTGAGTACATACCATGCATATTCTTTTGGGTCTGAGTTACCTCACTCAGGATGATATTTTCTAGTTCCATCTATTTGCCTGCAAAATTCATGACATTCTCATTTTTTAATAGCTGAATAGTATTTCATTGTGTAAATGAACTACATTTTCTGTATCCATTCCTCAGTTGAAGGAAATCTGGTTGTTTCAAGCTCCTGGCTACTATGAATAAGGCTCCTATGAACATAGTGTAAAGGGCACAGAAAAAGTATCCAAATTAACAAAATTAGAAATGGGAAAGGAGACATAGCAATAGAAACTGAGGAAATTCAAAAAATAATCAGATCTTACTAAAAATGCCTATACTCAACAAAACTGGAAAAGCTAGATGAAATGGATGATTTCTAAGAAAGATATCACCACGTACTAAAGTTAAATCAAGAACAAGTAAACTATTGAAACATTCCTATAAGCCCTAAGGAAATGGAAGCAATCATTAAAAGCCCTGCAACCAAAAAAAAAAAAAAAAAAAAAAGACCAGGGCCAGATGGTTTTAGTGCAGAATTCTACCAGAACTTCAAAGAAGAACTAATACCAATACTGCTCAAACTATTCCACAAAATAGAAACAAATTCATTCTATGAAGTCACAGTTACTCTGATACCAAACCACACAAAGACCCAATAAAGAAACAGAACTTCAGACATATTTTGCTTATAAATATTGCTGCAAAAATACTCAACAAAATTCTTGCTAACTGAATCCAAGTACACATCAAAACCATCATTCACACCATCAAGTAGGCTTTATCCCAGGGAAGCAGGGATGATTCAATATACAAAAATCTATCAACATAATCTACTATAAAACAAACCCAAAGAAAAAACTCACATAATTATCTCATTAGATGGTAAAAAGTCCTTTAACAAAATACAACACCCCTTCATGTTAAAACTCTTGGAGAGATCCTGAATTCAAGGCCCTTACCTAAATATAATAAAAGCAATATATAACAGACCAACAGCCAACATCAAAGTAAATGGAGAAACTTGAAGCAATCCCACTAAAATTAAGGACAAGACAAGGCTGCCTATTCTCTCTGTATCTATTCAATATACTACTTCTACTACTAAAATAATATCAAGAATTGGAAAATGAGATTAAGGATGAAATTAACAAATTTCTCCATGTGATGGCTAATCTGTATTATCAACTTGATTAAATCTGAAATTAACTAAAACATAAGCTATGGAAACACTTGTGAGGAATTTTCTTAATCATAATATTTGAAACAAAAAAACCTAAATAGAGGCTAATCCTTCTGATGGCAGCCCATATAAAAAGTCAAGAATAAAGGAAGCTTTACTTTGTTCCTGCTTGCCCTCACTCTTGCTAGAAAATGCATCTCTCCTGTTGCTAGGGCATTCCTTGGTCTGTATTAGAACTGTCTGCTTTGAATGTCAAGAAGAAGGAGGTTAAGGAAGAGGAAGAAGAGAAAGAGAAGGAGGGGGAGGAGGAGGAGGAGGAGGAGGAGGAGGAGGACAAGGACGAGGACGAGGACAAGGATGAGAAGGAGAAGAAGTACTATCTACTTTGAGATTCCAATATAGACAGAAGATCAATAGCTCTCTAAGAATCCTCTAACCCACCAGAGCTAGATTAGGACTACAAAGATATCTAGTTTCACACTGAACAATGGATCTTTGGTCTTTCTGTCTGGAGAGACAGCCCTTTGTGAACTATCAGGACCATATTCATATATACCTTGAGTAGTCACACACACACACACACACACACACACACACACCTTTATATAAGTTCTGTCCCTATATAAAACCCTGATCAACATACTCCACAACCAAGGAAGCAATCACCAGAGTGAATACAGACCCTAAGAAATGGATACAGTTCTGCTAACTGTACACCAGACAAGGCATCAGAATCTAGGACATGAAAGGAAATGTGAAAATTAAAGTGAAAAAGTAAACATCTAATCAATAAAAGGGTTTGTGAATTTAATAAAGAGTTTTCCAAAGAAAAATACAAATGATGAATAAATAATTTTAAAGAGTGTTCAGCATCCTTTGCTATCAGAAAAAAAATGCAAGTTTAACTTCTCGAATTTCTATCTCAATGCACTCAAAATGACAATTATCAGGAAAACAAATGACAGCAAATTCTTGTGAGAAGAAGTAAAAAGAAGGACCTCATTCATCGCTCACAGCAGTGTGAACTTATGAAGCCACTATGGAAATTATTGTGTAATTCTCAAAAAATTGAAAATAGATATGTCAAATAGTTCAATAGCACTTGTGAATGTACTTGTGAAAATCTCTGAGTCAAGATACCACAGAGACACTTATACATCCATGTTTATAGCTAGACTGTTACAAGAAAGAGATCCAGTTTAGATTTTAAAAATGAAGAATAAGGATAATTGAGTAAAGAAACAAAGAATAAATAGTAAATAACATGTGGTGCATATATACACAGAATTTTATACAGCCACAGAAAAAATGAAGTCCTAACATTTGCATAAAATGTATGGAATTTGAATTCATTGTGTTGAGTGAAAGATAAATACCACATTTCCTATTCTACATTCAACTAATTATAAAACTGCATTTGCGTGTGAGTATAATTTGATATGTGTTGGTTTAGTCACAAAACTAGAAGGAGCATAATAAGGAGAATGTAAGATCTTAACTGAGGTGGAAAATAGAATAGATAATGCACATAAAAAGAAAGCAGAACTCACTAGAGAAAGGCAGACCACCATCCCAATGGTGGGAGGAGGACAATGAAGATACAGGCTATAATGACATGTATGCATGAAGAAGCCACTGTATCTGCTAACCAAAAATTTAAAAAAAGAAGAAAATGGCCTACATACAAAACCACTCACTATTATTTATAATAGTATAAAGACTAGAAATGACCTAATGCTGCTGTGTTGTTAAAATAATTATTTAAAACTATACAGAGAAATACATGTAGTCATAAAAATAGGCTGGAGCACCTGTTTACAAATGGACTTTCAACAATTTGTATGGCAAAATATTCTAAAAAGCATGATGTATAATAGTAACTACAAGCAAAACTGTCGAGCCTGGGTCAAATATAAATACAGGATCACAAACTCACTGGCCCACATCAGCAAGCCCTTCTCTTTCCAGAGATGAGGGAGCTATAAGTGATTTCAGCCCTGCCTGGGCATGCAGAAAGGACTAACAGACCTGATTCTCTGCTGCCTTTCAGCAGATGTAAAATTTCTAGAAACCATAGCCTCATTTACAGAGAATACCCCTGAGATCTGAAATCCAAGAAGCAGACACCAGAGCCAGACATCATGGTGAAAAAAAGACACACACAGTTCTCTATGGAGACTTCATTACTTGCGTGGAATATACAGGGAAAAAGGTGAGGTCACAGGACTGTACTGTCACTCCAAAATGCACAAAGCAGAAAAGAAGATGGTTTGATTCATGCTGTTGCAATGGGGGAATGCTCAATTACAAGCACTAACAGAAAACAATAGGCTGCCTAGTGAGATGAGACACATATGCTCAGTCTTCTTGAAATTGGGGGGTGGGGAGGTGGGATGTGGGAGGAAGGAGAGACAAGATGGATCTTTTCTCAGATGAGAGGTAACTTTTTTTGTTATGGGAGATATTACAGAGCAAAAACCTCTGTAGAGAAATTTTATCAGGAGCAAGAGGATCAGGAGACGATAAATGGTTGCCTGAGATTGGGGGAGAGGCCAAGAGACAACAAGGAACAAGGCCAGGAGGCAACAAGGAACACAAGGAAATTCAAACTGCAATGAATTGACTTTGTTCTTTTGACTGAGGTGATGGGCTCACAAATTATGTGAATGCTAATGCTTACAAGATTATACATTAAAATATGTAGTTTGACATATACTGAGTGTGACTCAAAAAATGTTGAAAAAACATGCTAGAAGATTTGTCTGACTGATGTCATCTTTCTTTTCAGTACACAGTCCAATTTTTAGAAGTATTGTATTGTACTAACCATTCTGTAGGTCATATTACTATTGAAAAGACAGACTACATGAGATGTAACACACTATGCCTGTATCTTTGCTCCTCCTGAAGTATGGCAGAAAAAGAATGAGTAAGTTTGCTTATTGTTTAGAGATGTCAGTGTGGAAAATGACCAGTAAACTTTATTGTGGAAACAAACAACAACAACAAAAAACTTAGGATAATTTCAAGAGATAAAATTATTCTAGGGGGCTTGAGAGGTGGCTCAGTAGCTAAGAGTGTTCACTGCTGTTTCTGAGGACTTGAGCTTGTTTCCCAGAACCCACATTGGATACCTCACAACAGCCTGCAAGTCCAGCTGTAGAGTATCCAAAACGCTCTTTGGCCTTCACAGGTCCCTGCAAGTATACACACACACAAACACACACACACACAAGCATGTGCTTACATGCATGAATTTTTAAAAATATCATTCTAGATGTCATAAAATCCTACTATTGTTAAGACTGCTTAAAATTCAGAAACTTGACTGACATTTCTTTTCTTGAATTAGTGTTCCTCATTGTGTTATGAAAGATTGGCATTTTTGCATTGTTTTGCTTTATTAAATGTAGTAGATGATTTCCTTGAATTTAGTGATTAAGTATTAAGTTTTGCCAAGTATATTTAAAGTTAAGTCATTTGTCACATTAACTTTCATATACTTTGTCATAAAAGGTTTTAAAAATCATCTAACATTTCTTTAGTTTCTGCTTCTCAGGATCAAAAAGATGGAACAGAGCTTGAGAGATGTATTAGTGACTAAGGGCATTTGCTGCTATTCCAGAGGACCAGCATTCTATCCTGAAACATGTGTCAGACAAGTCATAATTGCCTATTCAGGCCTTCATCAAACAAGCTTACTCCAGGGCAAGGCTCACAACTGGTAAAAGTATGAAAAGTAAGGAAAGAACAGAGTGCTGCTCTCAGTGAAATATCTGTATTGCCACCTCCAGTTCTTAGGGAACATTGGAGCAGAGGAAGCAGAAAGAATGTAAGAGCCAGTGGATAGGAAGATGTGTTGAAAAAGGCCTGCCTTGTGGACATTGACATGCCAGCAGTATCAGTGAACTCAAGATTGGGTCAGTCCACTTTCCTTCACAGATCAAAGGGTTCCAGAGGCTGAACCCCTTCTTGAGAAACTACTGATGATTACGATTGATTGGGGAGAGGGTGTCAATTTGTCAGTGACGTAGCCACTGAAGTTATGCCACCCTGACACAGGTAACTCTTCAGTGGGACACATCCCAAAGACATTAAAATAGAAGGCAGACTTGTTGGGAGAAGGTATGAGAGCTGGGGGTTAGGGTGGGGTGTTGAAATAACTAAAATTTGTTATTTGTTTTTGAGACAGCCAAAGAAGCAAACAAACCAAATCCAATATCTGTATTTGAAAATGGTAAGTATAATTATCTGGGATTATACCTGAATAAATCTAAAACTAAGTGAAAATATGTATGTGAAAAGGCTGCCTTCCCTTACTATTAAAGTATCCAACTTTTTCCAGTAAATAGGAGTTAATGAAGTAAATTACTAAGGAATGCTATAAACAGGATTGGTTTTGGTTTGGACTTTGAGTGTTTATGCTAAAATTCAGGGTGTTCCACATTCCAGGTGAGCACTTTACTACAGAGCTACATCCCCACTCCTGTAAAACTGTTCTGGAAAAAGAGCAGACTTCACTAGTAATTCAGGTTTATATTTTATCCTAAAGTCTTTGGGAAAGTGTCATTGCTTGTAATTTTAGTCTAGTGCTCAGTTTTCAAACTCCCAGTACATGATCTGGACTTATTCTATTTAGCAGCTGCTCCTGGGGGCTTCCCCTCAAGTCTGCTTACAGGTTCTCAAATACTGGCCTTCTTCCAGTGTAACTGTTGGATCTTACTTCTTGCCCCATGCCCAGAACTGCCATTTATTTACTACAAATTGAGTACAATATGTTTTTCATTAGGTCTCACTGGGCTGCACTTAACACATGTGACAACTTGAATAAGTAAGAACATGTATCATCAAAAATAATAAGTGTCACAGACCTTCAGAGATGGCTCTGCACCCAGTCCCACAACACTCAAAGGAAGCTTGACTCCCAGGTACTCTAACATACCCAGGATCACAGGTCAACAACACCTGCCCCAACACCTGGAGTAACTGAGTCTCCCAGAATCCAGGGATGCAGGTACTCCTGCCCAGCCAGTGGCATGGGTTTCTTTTGTTCTGAATCTGTACCCAGAGCAGACCTCGGATGTAGGCTCTGAACCCACATTTATAACACCCAGAGGGAGTCCTAATCCCAGGTGCTCTGAAACACCCAGGATCACAGGATCAAAGGATCACAGATGAAGCTTGACTGACAGGAGATCAGACACACCCAGGATCAATGGTGTTATGACACACTCAAGAACACAGTTGAGGTCACAACATATTTCCCAATACCCAATGCAACTGGGACCTCCACAGAAAGGAAAATGTAAACCCCTGCCCAGCCAGAAGCATGAGTTTTTTTCCAGCTTGTACTTGTGCCCAGAGCAAACCAAGGGCTTTGGCTCCCCATGCACCCCTTTAACACCCAGAGAAAGCTTGACTCCCAGGAGCGCTGACACAACAGGATCTCAGGAGCTTGGTCACACCAGGATTTCAGGATCCCAGAGGCAGCTTGACTCCCTGGAGCTCTGACATACCCAGGATCTCAGGATCAATGGATCCCAGAATCCCAGAATCACAGAGACAGCTGGACTCTGAGGAGTTCTGATTCAAGCAGGATCACCCGAGGGACACATTCTAGTCAGAGACACCAAAGGCAAGTAGCACTAGAGATAACCCGATGGTGAGAGGCAAATGCAAGAACATAAACAGCAGAAATTAAGGCTACTTGACATCATCAGAACCCAGTTCTCCCACTACAGAAAGTGCTGGATACCTTATCACACAGGAAAAGCAAGATTTAGTTATAAAATCACAGCTCATAATGATGATAGAGGATTTTAAGAAAAACATAAATAACTGTCTTAAAGAAATAGAGAAGAACATAGGGAAACAAGTAGAAGCCCTTAAAGAGGAAACATAAAAATCTCTTAAAGAATTACAGGAAAATATAACCAAACAGGTGAAAGGAATTGAACAAAACCATCCAGGATCTAAAAATGGAAATAGAAACAATAAAGAAATGACAAAGGGAGACAACCCTGGATATAGAAAACCTAGGAAAGAGATCAGGAGTCACAGATGCAAGTACCACCAACAGAATACAAGAGATAGAAGAGAGAATCTCAGGTGCAAAAGATACCATGGAAAACATTGACACAACAGTCAGAGAAAACACAAAATGCAAAAAGTTCTTAACACAAAATATGCAGGAAATCCAGGACACAATGAGAAGATCAAACCTAAGGATAATAGGTATAGAAGAGAGTGAAGATTCCCAACTTAAAGGGCCAGGAAATATCTTCAACAAAATTATAGAAAAAAACTTCCCTAACCTAAAGAAACAGATGTCCATGAACATGCAAGAAGCCTACAGAACTCTAAATAGACTGGATCAGAAAAGAAATTCTTCCTATCACATAATAATCAAAACACCAAAGGCACAAAACAAAGAAAGAATATTAAAAAGCAGTAAGGGGAAAAGGCCAACTAACATATAAAGGCAGATCTATCAGAACTACACCAGACTTCTCACAAGAGACTATAAAAGCCAGGAGATCCTGGGAAAATGTCATACAGACCCTAAGAGAACACAAATGCCAAGGCTATTATACCCAGCAAAATTCTCAATTACTATAGATGGAGAAACCAAGATATTCCCTGACAAAACCAAATTTACACAATATCTTTCCACAAATCCAGCCCTAAAAAGAATAATAGATGGAAAACTCCAACACAAGGAGGGAAACTACAACTTAGAAAAAGCAAGAAAGTAGTCTTCTTTCAACAAATCCAAAAGAAGAAAGCCACAGAAACATAATTCCACCTCTAACAACAAAAATAACAGAAAACAACAATTGTTTATCCTTAATATCTATTACCATCAATGAACTCAACTCCCCCAATAAAAAGACATAGACTAACAGACTGGATACATAAACAGGATACAGCATTTTGCTTTCTAAATGAAATGCACATCAGAGACAAAATCAAACACTACCTCAGAGTAAAGGGAGGGAAAACAATTTTCCAAGCAAATGGTCCAAAGAAACAAGCTGGAGTAGCCATTCTAATGTCGAAGAAAATCAACTTTCAACCAAAACTTACCAAAAAATATAAGGAAGGACACTTCATATTTGACAAAGGAAAAATCTAACAAAATGAACTCATGATATCATGAACATCTGTGCTCCAAATCCAAGGGCACTTACATTCATATAAGAAACTTTACTAAAGCACAAAGAACACATTGCACTTAACACAATAATAGTGGGAGACTTCAACACTCCAATCTCATCAATGGACAGACCATGGAAACAGAAATTAAACAGTGATGCAGTGAAACTAACAGAAGTTATGAACCAAATGGATTTAACAGACATCTATCGAACATTTCATCCTAAAACAAAAGAATATACCTTCTTCTCAGCACCTCAGAGTACCTTCCCTAAATAGATCATATAAATTGGTCACAAAACAGGCCTCAACAGATACAAGAAGATTGAAATAATCCCATGCATCCTCTCAGATCACCATGGACTGCAGCTGGTCTTTAATAACAACAAAAACAATAGAAATTCCATGTACACAATGAACCTGAACAACACCCTGCTCGATAATGACTTGGTCAAGGAAGAAATAAAGAAAGAAATTACAGACTGCTTAGATTTCAATAAAAATGAAGGTACAACATATCCAAACTTATAGGACTCAATGAAAGCAGTGCTAAGAGGAAAACTCATAGCTCTGAGTGTCTCCAAAAAGAAACTGGAGGAAGCATACAGTAGCAGCTTGACAGTACAGCTGAAAGCTCTAGAACAAAAAGAAGCAAATAAACCCAAGAGGAGTAGATGGCAGGAAGTAATCAAACTCGGTTGAAATCAATCAAGCAGAAATAAAAAGAACTATAAAAACCATTAATAAAACCAGGAGCTGGTTCTTTGAGAAAATCAACAAGATAGATAAACCCTTAGCCAGACTAACCAGAGGGCACAGAGACAGCATCCAAAACAAAATCAGAAATGAAAAGGGAGACATAACAGAAAGTGAGGAAATTTTAAAAAAGCATCAGATCCTACTACAAAAGCCTATACTCAACAAAATTGGAAAATCTAGATGAAATGGACAATTTTCTAGACAGATACCAGGTACCAAAGTTAAATCAGGAGCAAATAAACCATCTAAACAGTTCCATAACCCCTAAAGAAGTAGAAGCTGTCATTAGAAGTCTCCCCACAAAAAAAAAAAAAAAAGCCCAGGACCAGATGGTTTTAGTGCAGACTTCTACCAGATCTTCAAAGAAGATCTAATACCAATACCTTTAAACTATTCCACAAAATAGAAACAGAAAGAACATTATTCAATTCGTTCTATGAAACCACAAAAAAGAGAACTTCAAAATACCTTGGTGTGACACTAACCAAGCAAGTGAAAGGTCTGTATGACAAGTCTCTGAAGAAAGAAATCAAAGATCTCAGAAGATCGAAAGATCTCTCATGCTCATGGGTTGGCAGGATTAGTATAGTAAAAATGCTCATCTTTCTGAAAGCAATCTACAGATTTCATGCAATCCCCATCACAATTCCAACTCAATTCTTCATAGAGTTAAAAAGAGCAATTTGAAAATTCATTTTAAAAAAAATCCAGGATATCAAAACTATTCTCAACAATAAAAGAACTTCTGGGGGAATCACTATCTCTGATCTCAAGCTGTATTACAGAGCAATAGTGATTAAAAACTGTATAGTATTGGTACAGTGACAGGTAGATCAATGGAATAGAACATAAAACACGATACATTGAAACTAATAGTCTAGAAAGTGGGGAAGAACTTTGAACACATGGGCACAGGGGAAAATTTCCTGAACTGAACACCAATGGCTCATGCTCTAAGATCAACAATAGACAAATGGGACCTCATAAAGTTGCAAAGGACAAAGCAAATGCAAAGGACACTGTCAATAGGATAAAATAGCAACCAACAGATTGGGAAAAGATCTTTACCAATCCTATGTTCAATAGAGGGCTAATATCCAATATATACAAAGAACTCAAGAAATTAGACTCTAGAGAACCAAATAACCCTATTAAAAAATGGGGAACAGAGCTAAACAAAGTATTCTCAACTGAGGAAACTCGAATGGCCGAGAAGCACCTAAAGAAATGTTCAACATCTTTAATTATCAGGGAAATGCAAATCAAAACAATCCTGAGATTCCACCTCACACCAGTCAGAATGGCTAAGATAAAAAACTCAGGTGACAGCAGATGTTGGCAAGGATGTGAAGAAAGTGGAACACTCCTCCATTGCTGATGAGATTCCAAACTTGTATAACCACTCTGGAAATCAGTTGGGTGGTTCCTCAGAAAATTGGACATAGTACTACCTGAGGGCCCAGCTATACCATTCCTGGGCATATACCCAGAAGATGCTCCAATGTGTAATAAGGACACATGCTCCACTATGTTCACAGCAGCAATATTTATAATAGCCAGAAGCTGGAAACAACCCAGTTGTCCCTCAACAGAGGAATGGATACAGAAAATGTACATTTTCACCATGGTATACCACTCAGCTATTAAAAACAATGAATTCATGAAATTCCTAGGCAAATGGATAGAACTAGAAAATATCATCCTGAGTGAGGTAACTCAATCACAAAAGAACACACATGGTATGCACTCACTGATAAGTGAATATCCGTCAAAAATCTCAGAATACCCAAGATACAATTCATAGACCACATTAAGCTCAAGAAGAAGGTAGACCAAAATACAGATGCTTCAGTCTTTCTTAGAAGAGGGAACAAAATATTCACGGCAAGAAATACAGAGACAAAATATGGAGTAGAGACTGAAGGAAAGGCCATCTAGAGACTGCTCCACCAGGGGATCTATCCCATATACATTCACCAAACCCAGACCCTATTACAGACACCAGGAAGTGCTTGCTGACAGGAGCTGATGTCTCCTGAGAGGCTCTGTCAGAGCCTGACAAATACATAGGTGGATGCTTGCAGCCAACCATTGAACTGAGCATGGGATCCCCAATGGAGGAGTTAGAGAAAGGACTGAAGGAGCTGAAGGAGTTTGCAACCCCATAGGAAAAACAACAATATCAACCAATCAGACACCCCAGAGCTCCCAGGGGCTAAAATACCAACCAGATTAACCCATGGTTCCAGCCACATATGTAGCAGAGGATAGCCTTGTCGGGCATCAATTGGAGAAGTCCTTGGTCTTATGAAGGCTCGATGCCCCAGTGTAGAGGAATGCCAGGCTCTTGGGTGGATGGGTGGGGGAGCACCCTCATAGAAGCAGGAAGAAGGAGATGGGTTAGGGGGTTTCTGGAGGGGAAACAGAGAAAGGGGATAACATTTGAAATTTAAATAAAGAAAATATCCAATATAAAGAAAAAAATAATAATTGTCTTGATGAGGGATAAGCTTAAGTCATTTGTTCCTTGACTTGATGAGTTAATTTGCAAGCCAGGCTCTTCCTGTTGCTGTACTCTGCTTTCTTAGGTATCAGTTTGGAAAGAATATTATCTAGAAGATAAAGATGGTCAATTTCTTCCTGTGCCACTTCTTTAGCCACAAAGATGCTTCCATAGAACATCAGCTCCAGTCAATTCCTCATCCTTCCTAAGAAGTCAAAGATCAGCTGGGCCCTTGTGCTGTCTTTCTCCTACTCTCTCCTTTCAGTACAGAGCTGATTGTATGGTCGGCCTCATACTTCCAATGTCATAGTTTCTTGCGTTTTTGATTTCTATACATTAGCACTTCCCCAAAAATTCACTCTATAAATTTGAACCTATCATATCAGCTGATTGTAATTAGGTCTCACTCCAAAATCTTTCCTGTATCTCCTAGCCTTCATGACCAAGCTGCATAATGGTTGATTACTTCTCCAAGCCACTATCTAGTCAGTCACCCAAAGACATTTAGTGAAACCTAAGATCTCATCCAATCTTATAGCTTCACAGGTTATGCCAGTCACAGAATCTACAGATGTTCAATTCAGTCATAAACAATAGCAAGCAAAAGTATCTAGTCATGTGTGGGAACACTCTGCTAATTAAGGTTGAAGTCCATCACGGCTGGATAGCCTCTGGGCTTCTTCTTCTCTGACCTTGTTTGAGAAATTCAAAACCTGAGGAATATCATGTAGCCATAGTTTGAGTACAGGAACAATTTCCTTTCTCCTAATAAAACCTGTTCAGCCAGAACCTGAGATTCCTGAAATGTTTCCCCATGGTAATGACTTACTCCATGTACTCTAAGCCCTGAGCCAATGACCTTTGCCCATCCTAGATGTCCCTACCTTCAGTCCTCCAAAACTTTTATAAGCCTTCAATCATGCTAAATAAAGTTGATTTGCCTCCTTAATGCTGGTCTTTGTGTGGTTTATTCACTGTATGTTCTCACAAGACTTTTGAACAACCCCCACCCCCTTTGAAGTCTCTGCTTCTACTTCCCTCATGAATTGTATTGGCCAACAGTCTACAAGAGTGGGGAGGTCCAGCTGGGAAGTGGTGGTGCACGCCTTTAATCCCAGCACTTGGGAGGCAGAGGCAGGTGGATTTCTGAGTTCGAGGCCAGCCTGGTCTACAGAGTTCTGGGACAGCCAGGGCTACACAGAGAAACCCTGTCTCAAAAGCAAAGCAAAGCAAAGCAAAGCAAAGCAAAGCAAAGCAAAGCAA
>NW_021604671.1:440159-451685 GCF_004785775.1 Grammomys surdaster | reverse complement strand
AAAGCAAAGCAAAGCAAAGCAAAGCAAAGCAAAGCAAAGCAAAGCAAGAATTTATTGGCCATTCTACATGAAGTAATTTGAGTTGGGATCCTCTCACTTCACCACAAAGAATCCTGTCTAATCAATCATTACTGGATGAATCAACAAGGCTTGAGTCCTTACTGGATAGAAGTCATTCCTTAGCCTGAGGAGCTTCACAGAGCTAAATTGCTCAGGTCCTACAGAACAATTGGAGTCCTGTGAGCCAAAGGAAAAAGCTTAGAGAGACTGTTAACACATCAGGAAGATAAAATGCTGGGTCTAAAGGAATGGGAATTAGATTCTCAAATGAAAGTAGGAGCAAGTTCCAAGAGATGAGGTCAGAGAAAGAGATGTTAGGAATGAACTAGGAGAGAGGCTTGGAACATAAGTGTTGCAGACAGGTTCCTAGGACATTCCCAGGGTTGGTAGTCTTCTTCAAATAGGACCAAATAGCACTGACCTCCCAAGGCAGATGTCAACCCTTGTACTGAGCACATGGATCTTGCCTCATGGGCTTTTGTCAGACTGATTGTAATAATGCATATGTGAATTGTGAAGTGATGACATGTTCTGTGTCCTGAATTAATTAAAACTCTCATCCTTCCTGCCTTTGTACACGTGGAAACAGATGTTCTACATTATCAGCACTCTGAACCCTGCCAGCCAGCCAGCCTCCTCCATCAGTCTCTTTTCACCTTTGTCAATGTCTTGGCTTTGAGTCAGAATTTTAGAAGAAACGCAGGCTGTGTTTTTACTAAATTAATAGATTATCTAATTAAAATCATACTTTGGAACGCTGAGTGTTAATATTTCATTATTATTACTATCATACCATTAGGAAGTAGAGTTGAGAAATAGCATCTTCTAAAGTAAAAATATACTAAAAATTGTTAGGTAAGAAGAGGTATGTGGGCCAGCAGAGGTTTGTTAACGTGCCAAAATTCATTAAAATAGACAGATTTTTAAGACTCTTCCTGTCAGTATAGTCTCCCCACAAGAAGTACATTAGGTAGTTTTCCCACTTTAATTTAATCTCTTTAGGAAGTTAAGTGACTGGAAAAAATAATAGTACAAATGGAGTAAGTTAATTATGACTTAAGTAGGTGCTATACATGTTAAAGTAGTAAATACTTTAAGGAAGTTCAGAACAATTAAATTAAATTATTTAATAAACCAGGTTAACATTATTTAAATTATTTATTTCAAAGTGACTCTGAACTTAGTCTTATTTTGTCTGACTAAAATTATCTGGTACTTCATTTGATATGTTAATTCTTTCAGAGGTCGAGATATTTCAGAAAGCTGTACTCTAAAAGGGAAGGGGATAAGAGGGAGGGAGACAGAGAGGGAAAGAGAGATGTTAGCAAAGAGACAGACAATGGATGGAGGATGGATGGATGGATGGATGGATGGATGGATGGATGGAGACCATTGACTTGAGCTTGTTAATGTGTTTTATAGTCTTGGGCCCACAACTGACTTTTATTAGGCCATTTATGTTTCTGAATCAACTTTCTACAAAAACAAAATCACTTTAGATTTTATGGTCTCTTGGCTGGTTTCTTCTCTAAGGAGATATTATTAAAATCCCTCTAATGAAATAATATCAGTCCCCTAGGCATAGGCATGGTACTGCTCCCTGTATCCTTCCCTAGGAAGCCCCTTTTCCGTGTCAGCCTATGGTAGAAGCTAATGTTCCTAACAGAATGTATCTGGCTAAGCTACAGTTTATAATGGAGAAGTTTTGCAAATCAGAGTGAAGAAGGTTATTTAAATAACATATTGGAGAGCAAAAACAAAATCCATGCCCATTAAGTGAATTATTATGGAACTCATAAGCTATAAAATTACTCATGTAATCTAATTATTACATGAGTTATCTAATAAGTTCATAATAATATAAATTATATTCAGGACTTGGCCACATGAAAGCTTGTTTATGAATGAATAGATCAAATCACTATCTTCATTCTAGATGGCTCAGCTGTGTTTTTCAAGATGCCCCTTGGGAAGTCATTCTGGAATGGCAGGTTATATTAAACTATCAAATTCACAAAATGAAAGTATTATATTATATAATAAAATTTCTTAAAAGTCAGTTCTTCCAACATTTGAGGGATGAACTGGAAATTTACCATGAGTAAGCACCTTAGTTCCATGACATGGGAAAAAAATACTGATATTTGAATTTTATATTTGAATATTTTGTGGTTAGACAGAAGCCTTTGATATTTGTGAAAACTAATGACATATCAATATTCAGGTAAGCTAACTTTTAATACTTTTAAAACAAACAATTAGAAAGACAGTCAGTGACAAAAGACCAAAGCCATTTGAGATTTTCTGTTATTAATTTATCTTGCTGTGGGGGAATGGGTGGTGAAAACCTACTAAACATTCAGGTAACATTCAGATAGTATGTGTCTCCATTTCTGAGCTCTGCTAGAGTGGCTTACCAATCTGCCAGAGAGGTCCCCACAAACCAGTCATGGACCCTGATGATGGGCAGATAGAAAGATTTAATACAAGACCATTAGACAGGTTGAGTCATTGTACAATAAGGTATGCTGCTTTTGAAGATTGTTCAATAGCAAGTGCCCAATGCTCCTTCCTTGGGAAGAATGACTTCCCAAGGGGCATCTTGAAAAACACAGCTGAGCCATCTAGAATGAAGATAGTGATTTGATCTATTCATTCATAAACAAGCTTTCATGTGGCCAAGTCCTGAATATAATTTATATTATTATGAACTTATTAGATAAGGAAGGACCACAAGAATTAAAAACATGTGCCTTTGCAATAGGCATGGCAAATGTCTCAGAGGACACTTTCACAAAATCCCAATGAGTTTCGTGGCAAGAAAACAGGTACCTGTGAGGACTATTCCCACAAGAATGGACACAATCATTCCTATAATGAGTGCCTACACCTGGCAATGCACATGGGGCTGGCACTGCTTTTGGTGAACAGGGATGATGAAGGGAGACTATAGGTGAGAGGAAAAGTATTTTTACTCTTGGCCAGTTCTTTTTGTTTTCTGCCTACACTTCTGTAAACAACTTTGATCATGTGTTTTTATGTTGGTTTGTCAATTGGGTTGCCAAAAAGAGGTCTCCCCAGAAGGCAGTTGTGCTCCTCACTTAGTACAGATTGGCTTTGCACTAGTATAAGTCCCTACCCTGTCTCCTGTCTCCTGCCTTTTGTATTCTCTCCACTGCCAGCTACTAAAAGGGTAAGACAGCATTGATCTCCACAGGAGGACACCTGCTCATCACTGTGTCAAGAAGGGACAGCCACTCTGTTCTTCCCCGTCATTCCTCCTGTCTGTGCTCCCTGAAGACAGTAACAACCATGTTCATCTTATACACATTGTATAAATACATGTCCCAATAGGACTGTAAAGATGCTTAAGAAATAGCTATTAAGCAAACTGTAGCAAATGGGCAGTGAACATTTACAAATTTCAGAGTTTAATCCCATGAACTAGTTGAGAAGTTGGTGGCTAAGGCTATACACATGCTGAAAGCACAGACTCCAGTTAACATTTTTCTTTTAGCTTTAATCTAAGATAATTTTCCATTGAGATTACTACCTTTGACCCACCTATTTTATTTCTGAAAATGAGAACTAATTGTTGTGTTTCATAAAATAAAGAGAGAAGGAAGATGTTTGCTGGATGTGTAGTCAGGTGTGAGGGAAAGGGATGCCTTTGCAGGCCCATGCTAAGGCATCCCTTCCCCCTGAGGGACCAGCCACAGGATAGTATAGTATAGAATAGAGTTTATTAAGGGTATGGGGAAGGGAGTTGAGGGAGGGGAGAGAGGGGGGAAGGGAAGGGGGAGGGGGAGGAGGAGGGGGAGGAGGAAGAGGAAGAGGAGAGAAAGAGGAGAGGCATTCTTGAGCTAGTCAACTTGATGCATACTATTAATCTCTACACTTGAGAGGCAGAGGCTGATGAACCCTGTGAATTCAAGGCTAACCTAGTCTACAAAGCAAGGTATATGCCAGTAGGGCTCCATAATGAGAGCCTTTTTCGTTTTTATATGAACTTTTAAATTTTACTATCATAGATTTATTATGTATTTTGAACTTATTTTTCTTGTAATATTAGAAATCTGGTCCAGTGGCCTTGTGCATGTCAAGCAACTTGCATAGAGATATATCATCATCCACCTTTTATGTGGATTCTATTTAAAATACATCAATATTGTTCATCTATCTATACTAGTTCAAGATAATACTAAGACAAACATTGCAACAGTGGATAAATCTCTTCTGAAACACAATAACAGAGGTGTGGATAACTAAAATCTAGGTAGTTTACACTGCATTTTTCTGTCTTCTCTTTTTAATCAAGTGTGATAATCTGAATAGATTCACATATTTGAATGCTTAGTTACCAAAAAGGGAAACTGTTTTAAAGGATTAGGACTTGTGGCCTTGTTGGAGTGGGTGTGGCCTTGTTGGAGGAAATGTGTCACTGGGGGTAGGCTTTGAGATTTAAAGACTCACACCAGACTTCCCTTCCACCCTGTGCCTGGTCCTTTTGCCTGGGGAAGACACCTAGCTGGTCGGCTCCTGTGGAGACACCTTATCCTGAGTCATCCTAGAGGAGTTACTGCACTCAAAGCAGAGAGTAAGACACCTCTTCCACTACCCCACACCCCAGAGAGACAACTGGGAGTCAGGGGTGCTTAGGAACCATCAGTCACCCAAACCCCGCCCCTCCGGAATACTACTTCCCTTCTGCCTCGGACCTGGTTCTTTTGGCTGGGGTAGACACTGACCCAGTCTGCTCCTGTGGAGACACCTTATCCTGAGCTGTCCTAGAGGAGCCACTGGACTGAAAGCAGCAGGATCTCAGAGACAGCCTGAGTCCCAGGAGTTCTTCCACCCAGGAGATTAAGATCACAAGAACATAGAGACATCTGGAATCTGAGAAGTTCTGACACAAGCAAGATAACTGGAAAGACAAACTCCAGTTAGAGACAGTGAGCACAGGTAACACTAGAGTTAACCAGATGGCGAAAGGCAAGCACAAGAACACAAGCAACAGAAACCAAAGTTACTTGGTGTCATCAGAACCCAGGTCTCCCACCATAGCAAGTCCTGGACACCCCATCACACAGGAAAAGCAGGATTCAGAATTAAAATCACTTCTCATGATGATGATAGAGGATTTTAAGAAGGTAAGGAATTCCTTTAAAGAAGTACAAGAGAACATAGGTAAACAGGTAGAAGCCCTTAAAGAGGAAACATAAAAATCCCTTAAAGAATTACAAGAAAACACAACCAAAGAGGTGAAGGAAATGAAAAAAACCATCCGGGATCTAAAAATGGAAATAGAAACAATAAAGAAATGACAAAGGGAGACTACTCTGGAGATAGAAAACATAGGAAAGAGATCAGGAGTCATAGATGCAAGCATCACCAACAGAATACAAGAGATAGAAGAAAGAATCTCAGGTGCAGAAGATACCATAGAAAACATTGACACAACTGTCAAAGAAAATGCAAAATGCAAAAACCTCCTAACCCAAAACATCCAGGAAATCCAAGACACAATGAGAAGACCAAACCTAAGGATAATAGGTATAGATGAGAGTAAAGATTCCCACCTTAAAGGGCAAGTAAATATCTTCAACAAAATTACAGAGGAAAACTTCCGTAACCTAAAGAACGAGATGCCCATAAACATACAAGAAGCATACAGAATGCCAAACAGACTAGACCAGAAAAGAAATACCTCCTGTCACATAATAATCAAAACACCAAATGCACAAAACAAAGAAAAAATACTAAAAGCAGTAAGGGAAAAAAGTCAAGTAACAGATAAAGGCAGACCTATCAGAATTACACCAGACTTCTCACCAGAGACTATAAAAGACAGAAGATCCTGGACTGATACCATACAGACCCTAAGAGAACACAAATGCCAGCCCAGACTACTATACCCAGCAAAACTCTCAATCACTATAGATAGAGAAACCAAAATATTCTATGAAAAAAACAAATTTGCATTATATCTGTCCACAAACCCAGCACTTTAAAGCATAATGGATGGAAAATGCCAACACAAGGAAGGAAACTACAACCTAGAAAAAGCAAGGAAGTAATCTTCCAACAACCCCAAAATAAGATAGCTAGACAAACATAAGTCCATCTCTAATAACAAAAATAACAGGAAGCAACAATCATTTTTCCTTAATATCTCTTAACATCAATGGACTCAATTCTACAATAAAAAGACATAAACTATCACACTGGACACATAAATAGGACCCAGAATTTTGCTGCATACAGGAGACACACTTCAGTGACAAAGACAGACACTACCTCAAAATAAGGATGGAAAACAATTTTTGAAGCAAATGGTCCCAAGAAACAAGCTGGAGTAACCATTCTAATATCAAATGAAATTGACTTTCAACCAAAAGTAATCAAAAAAGATAAGGAAGCACACTTCATACTCATCAAAGGAAAAATCTACCAAGATGAACTCTCAATTCTGAACATCTATGCTCCAAATGCAAGAGCACCCACATACATAAAAGAAACTTTACTAAAGCTCACAGCACACATTGTACCTCACACAATAATATTGGGGGATTTTAACACCCCACTCTCTGCAATGGACAGATCATGGAAACAGAAACTAAACAAAGGCACATTGAAATGAACAGAAGTTATGAACCAAATGGATTTAACAGATATCTATAGAACATTTCATCCTAAAACAAAAGAATATACCTTTTTCTCAGCACCTCATGGTACCTTCTCCTAATTAGACCATATAATTGGTCACAAAATAGGCCTCAACAGATACAAAAAAGATTGAAATAATCCCTTGCATTCTATCAGATCACCACGGACTAAGGCTGGTCTTTAATAATGACAAAACCAATGGAAAACCCACATGCATGTGGAAACTGGGCAATGCTCTACTCAATGATGAATTAGTCAAGGAAGAAATAAAGAAAGAAATTAAAGACTTTTTAGAATTTAATGAAAATGAGGAAACATCATGCCAAAACTTGTGGGACTCCATGAAAGCAGTGCTAAGAGGAAAACTCATACCTCTAAATGCCTACAAAAAGAAATTGCAGAGAGCATACATTAACAACTTGACAGCACACCTGAAAGCTCTAGAACAAAAAGAAGCAAATACATGCAAGAGGAGTAGACAGCAGGAAATAATCGAACTCAGGGCTGAAATCAACCAAGTAGAAACAGAAAGAACTATACAAAATCTCAACAAAACCAGGAGTTGGTTCTTTGAAAAAATCAACAAGATAGATAAACCTTTAGCCAGATTAAGCAGAGGGCACAAAGACAGTATCCAAATTAATAAAATCAGAACTGAAAAGGGTGACATAACAACAGAAACTGCGGAAATTTAAAAAAGCATCAGATCCTACTACAAAGACCTATGCTCAAAAGAAAAAATGGAAAATCTGGATGAAATGAACAATTTCCTAGACAGATACCAGGTACCAAAGTTAAATCAGGAGCAAATAAACCATCTAAACAGTCCCATAACCCCTAGAGAAATAGGAGCAGTTATTAAAAATCTCCCCACCAAAAAAAGCCTAGTATCAGATGGCTTTAGTGCAGAATCCTATCAGACCTTCAAGGAAGACCTAATACCAATTCTCTTCAAACTATTCCACAAAACAGAAACAGAAGGAACACTGCCCAATTTGTTCTATGAAGCTACAATCACATTCATACCTATACCTCACAAAGACCCAACAAATAAAGAGAAGTTCAGACCAATCTCCTTTATAAATATCAATGCAAAAATACTCAATAAAATTCTAGCAAACCAAATCTAAGAACACATCAAAACAATCATCCATCATGATCAAGAGGGCTTTATCCCAGGAATGCAGGGGTGGTTCAATATTTGGAAATCCATCAACATAATCCACTATATAAACAAATTCAAAGGAAAAAAACACAGGATCATCTTACTAGATGCTGAGAATGCATTAGACAAAATTCAACATCCCTTCATGGTAAAAGTCTTGGAAAGATCAGGAATTCAAGGCCCATACCTAAACATAGTAAAAGCAATATACAGCAAACCAGTAGCCAACATCAAACTAAATGGAGAGAAACTTGAAGCAATCCCACTAAGATCAGGGACTAGACAAGGCTGCCCACTCTCTCCCTACCTATTCAATATAGTACTGGAAGTCCTAGCCAGAGCAATTAGACAGCAAAAAGAAGTCAAAGGGGTACAAATAGGAAAGGAAGAAGTCAAAATATCACTATCTGTAGATGATACGATAGTATACTTAAGTAACCCCAGAACTTCCACCAGAGAACTCCTAAACCTGATAAAGAACTTCAGCAAAGTGGCTGGTAATAAAATCAACTCAAATAGTAGCCTTCCTCTACATGAAAAATAAACAGGCTGAAAAAGAATTTAGGGAAATGACACCCTTCACAATAGTCACAAATAATATAAAATATATTGGAGTGAATCTAATCAAGCAAGTCAAAGATCTGTAGGACAAGAACTTCAAATCTCTGAAGAAAGAAATCAAAGAAGATCTGAGAAAATGGGAAGATCTCCTATGCTCATGGATCAGCAGGATTAATATAGTAAAAATGGCCATCTTGACAAAAGCAATCTACAGATTCAATGTAATCCCCATTAAAATACCAACTCAATTCTTCACAGAGTTAGAAAGAGAAATTCTCAAATTTATTTGGAATAACAACAACAACAACAACAACAAAAACAGGATAGCAAAAACTATTCTCAACAATAAAAGAACTTCTGGAGGAATCACAATCCCTGACCTCAAGCTGTACTGCAGAGCAGTAGTGATAAAAACTGCATGGTATTGGTACAGAGACAGGCAAGAAGTTCAGTGGAATAGAATTGAAGACCCAGAAATGAACCCACACACCTATGGTCATTTGATCTTTGACAAAGGAGCTAAAACGGTCCAGTGGAAAAAGAACAGCATTTTCAACAAATCATGCTGGTTCAACTGGAGGACAATATGTGAAAGAATGCATATCGATCCATTCTTACGTCCTTATACAAAGCTGAAGTCCAAGTGGATAAAGGACCTCCACATAAAACCAGATACAATAAAACTAATAGAAGAGAAAGTAGGGAAGACCCTCGAATACCTAGGCACAAGGGAAAAGTTCCTGAACAGAACACCAGTGGCTTATGCTCTAAGATCAAGAATTGACAAATGGGACTTCATAAAATTGCAAAGTTTCTGTAAGGCAAAGGATACTGTCAATAGGAAAAAATAGCAACCAACAGATTGGGAAAATATCTTTACCAATCCCACATCCAATAGAGGGCTAATATCCAATATATATAAAGAACTCCAGAAATTAGACTCTAGAGAACCAAATAACTCTATTTAAAAATGAGGCATATGAAGGCTGGATGCCCCAAGGGATGGGAATTTTGAGGGTGGGGAGGTGGGAGTGGGGGGGGGGTAGATAGAGGTTACATCCACAGAGAAGAAGGAGGAGGGGTGAGGGGATTGGGGGTTCCTGGGTGGGTGGGGGATGGGATAAGGGGATAACATAGGAAATGTAAATAAAACATCCAAAAAAAAAAAAAAAGAGGTATATTGCTAAACAAAGTATTCTCAACTGAGGAAACTCTAATGGCTGAGTAGCACCTAAAGAAATGTTGAACAACCTTAGTCATCAGGGAAATGCAAATCAAAACAACCCTGAGATTCTATCTCACACCAGTGAGAACGCCTAAGATAAAAAACTCAGATGATAGTAGATGCTGGTGATGATGTGGAGAAAGAGGGACACTCCTCCATTGTTGGTGTGATTCCAAGATGGTGCAACCACTCTGGAAAACAGTCTGGTGGTTCCTCAAAAAATTGGACATAACATTACCTGAGAACTCAACTATACCACTCCTGGGCATATACCCAGAAGATGCTTTAACATATAATAAGCACAAATGCTCCACTATGTTCATAGTGGCCTAATATATAATAGCCAGAAGGTGGAAAGAACCCAGATGTCCTTCAACAGAGGAATGGGTACAAAAAAATGTGGTACATTTACACAATGGAGTATTACTCAGCTATTAAAAACAATGATTTTGAAAAATTCTTAGGTAAATAGATGTAACTAGAAAATCTCATCCTGACTGAGGTAACCCAGTCACAAAAGAATACACATGGTATTTACTCACTGATTATTGGATTTTAGCCCAGAAGCTTGAAATACCCACGATTCAACTCACAGACCACATAAAGCTCATGAAGAATGAAGACCAACTGGGAGTGCTCCGGTCCTTCTTAGAAGGAGTAACAAAATACTCAAGGGAGCAAATATGGAGACAAAGTGAGGGACAGAAACTGAAGGAGGGGCCGTCTGAAGACCATTCCACCTGAGCATCCATCCCATGTGCAGTCACCAAAGGTAGACACTGATGTGGATGTCAGGAAGTGCATGCTGACAGGAGCCTGACATAGCTGTATCCTTAGAGGTCTGCAAGAGTCTGACATATTCAGAGGCAGATGCTCACAGCTAACCATTGAACTGATTATGGGGTTCCCAATGGAGGAGTTAGAGTGAAGACTGTAGGAGCTGAAAGGATTTGTGACCCCATGAGGAGAGCAACAATACCAACCAACCAGAGCCCTCAAGGGTCTAAATCACCAGCCTGGGAGCACTTAGAGAGGGACCCATGGCTCCAACTATATATGCAAGGGAGGATGGTCCTGTCGGGTATAGGTGGTAGAGGAGATCCTTCGTCCCATGAAGGCTGGAAGCTGTGGGGGGGGGGGGGATTTGCGGGGGGGGGGATGGGAGTGGGGGAGTAGCTGGGGGGCACATCCTCATTGAAGCAGGAGGAGGGGGGATGAGTTAGTGGGTTCCTGGGGGGTGATGGGGTAAGAGGAGAACATCTGAAATGTAAATAAAATGTCCAATAAAAAGAATAAAAAAAAAGACATATATCCTTTGAAGGGAGTTAACAGAGGTATGATAAAGTACTGAAGACTTATGATGGTGGTAAGACCCTAACCCAATGCACTCAAATGCTGTATTTATACTATATAGAGGGTAGTCCGACTTTGTCCATTAAAACTGTCTGAGGGTAAGCATGATCTTTATTTTGCCAATAGCTACTAGTTCATGTTTAAACACTTGGAACTTGTCTAGAATGCAAGAGCAGCTGTATTTTATATATTAGAACTTGAGCTAACTTTAAATAGATACATGTGACTAGCAACTACCTTATTAGACACTGCATTTCTCAAACCTTATTTACCTCAGGGTCCTTTTCATTTGGAAATAATTGGCCCAGAGTACTTTTAATTATGTAGGTTATTATTAATTGATCTTAACTGTATTCAAACTTTAAATTCATAAAGTTTTAAAATATTTTACACTTAATAGTCACTATTAATGTTAACATTTTATGAGAAATAAAATAACATAAAAATTAAATAATAAAAAAACTCACACCAGTCTGAGGCATTTTATCTCTCTCTC
>NW_021604671.1:437325-440059 GCF_004785775.1 Grammomys surdaster | reverse complement strand
TGTGTGTGTGTGTGTGTGTCTCCTTCTTCCCTTTCTCCCTTCCTCCCTTCCTGCCTATGGATCAAGATGTAGCTCCCAGTTACTGGTCCAGTACCTACCTTCATGCCTCCATTCTACTAACCATGATTATAATGAATAAAACCTCTGATACTGTAAGTAAGCCCCTCATTAAATGCATAAGAGTTGCCTTCATCATGGTGTTTCTTCAAAGACTAAGACACCCATCATACAAATAATTTGCCCAGTTACTTAGTTTAGCTTCAGTGATTACTAGGAAAGTTTTGGGTAATATAATCAAAACTAAGAGATTAGAATGAGTGAAGTACCCAATATCCTGTCTCTCCGCAAACTCCAAATGGCTACTCTAATCAAACCTGTTAATTTGTCAAAGTTTGAGGAAATCCCTTGATGATCTATTGATCTGTAGAAATTAATATACATTGAGGGGTTTCTGCCCTGGCTACACTGCACTAAGTTAAGAATTAAGGAGCTCAAAGTCTAAACTTCCAGCCAGAGAGCACAAAGGGAGGTATTCATGCACCTGTAGAGGGAATTGAGGGTGACCTTGTTAGACTTCAGTGAAAGTGGAGGGCCATGGTCCCCAAAAGTTTGGATCCCCTACTGTGTGGGAATTCGAGAGTAGGGAGATGGGACTGGGAGGATGTTTGGAGCACACCCTCACAAAAATTAGGAGGAGGGGGTATGGGATAAGGGGTTTTGGGGGAGAATGGGAGAGGAGATAACATTGAAAGGTAAATACATATAATATCCAATTTAAAAAAAAACACACAGATAAAGGGTCTAAAAAAAAAGAGAGAGGGAGAGAGTTTACTTATTTTAAATTATTTTCAAAAGTTTCTAGGAGATGCTAATTGGCTAAGATCCTATTTTAAGCTCTCCACAAAAGAATTTAAGTCTCTGTTCAATATTCTCAAGAGAGATGTAAATCCTAATTTTCCTCAACAATTAATTGACAAAAGACAGGTAATCTCACAAAAAGTAGAAGAAGCTATTACTAATCGATATATTATATGGTCTGATTAGTTGTCAGCAGTGCTATATCAGTCCTTTGACAAAAGATTATTAATATAGATTTATATATCCTTAAATAGGGTCTTCATGACTCTCTGAGTGTGGAAGGAGCGACTGTTGGCGCTTCTGCCTTGATTTTACAAGAACTCTGAAAAATTGGCTTTAAAAACAAAAGAGGGGGAATGGCACCCCCTCAGAAGGAGTCCTCCTGAAGTACTCTCCATCACACCTTGTTCACTTTTATTTCTGTAAAGCTGAAAGCTCATGGCAAATCTGCTGCTGACTGCCTCTGGCACCACCAAGACCAACAAAACTTTGCCACAGATATGGGGAAGGACCCTCTTACCCTTAAAGGGAATGGCCCAGACTCAGTTCCCTTATGGGGCCAAGAGTTGATATGCCTGTCTGATACCACAGAAGGCACAGCTAACTGGCTACCAAAAAGATTAATAAAAAATATATATATATACCCCCACAAAGCCAGGCCCAACCATAAATACGATGAATAACAATTTACATCCAGGGAAGAGAAATCCCTTCTTTTTCCTTTCCAGGTAAAAATGAATCACCCGTGATGTCTGCTGTTAGAAGTTCTAATCCAGATGCTGGCCTCTGAACTTACACTACTCAGACCTTTGAAGGGCCACTGACGAGAACATCAAACAGCTAGAGATTGACATCACTGATCTGAAGAAATCCCTCGTTTCGCTGTCTGAAGAGACCTCCTAAAATCGCAAAGATCCTTATTGGACTTGATTTACTCTATTACAATAGAAAAGGCTGTATACAGCTCTTGACTGTGTACAGCCCTTAAAGAAGAAGGTTCCCTTTACATAGACAAGACAAAAGAGCATGAAACAGGTAGTGAAGGCCCTAAGAAAAATCAGAGAGAGAAAGAGACAGATGAGTGCTGGTACAAGAATTGGTTTTCAGCCTCTCCAAGGTTGTCAACCCTATTTCCTCCCATCTTGGGACCATTATTTGGGTTCTTTTTGCTTTTTTCTGCTGGTCCCTGGCTCTCAAATAGGCAGACTAACTCTGTGATACAACAGATAAATAATTTGGTAGCAAAACCTACTCAGATACATTATCATAAGTTAGCTATGGAGGACCACAAGACTCAAGATGAGGTTGTTACTTTATACGGGGTGTTTCCAAAACCTGTCTCCACCCAACCTAAAAGGGGGGACTTCTGCCCCTAGACCAAGCAGAGTGGGGCCACCCAGAACCCCCTCTGTCAGGCTATCTGAATTCTTGCTTAGGCTGCAAGGCTAAGCACTGCAAGGGAATGTAACTAAAAGATAAAAATATCTATCTGGGTTCCCTGAGGGACAAGCCTGACTGCATAGGGGTTGATGTCAAAAGTACCCCCTCTCCAGGAAAAAGACATTGGGATGAATATGGCCCTTATGCCTCACTGGACAATGATGGGGGACTGGAACCATTACAAGGTCCCCTTGAGAAATGCAAATCAAAACAACCCTGAGATTCCATCTCACACCAGTCAGAATGGCTAAGATTAAAAACTCAGGTGATAGTAGATGCTGGCGATGGTGTGGAGAAAGAGGAACACTCCTCCATTGTTGGTGGGACTGCAAGATGGTGCAACCACTTTGGAAATCAGTCTGGCGGTTCCTCAGAAAATTGGACATAGCATTACCCGAGGATCCAGCTATACCACTCCTAGGCATATACCCAGAAG
>NW_021604671.1:421949-436925 GCF_004785775.1 Grammomys surdaster | reverse complement strand
CTAAACCACCAGCCTGGGAGCACTTAGGGGGGGATCCAGGGCTTCAGCTGAATATGTAAAAGTGGAGGGCCCTGCTGGGCATAGGTGGAAGAAGAGAACCTTGACCTCATGAAGGCTGGATGCCCCAGGGGGTGGGAATTTTGAGGGTGGGGAGGTGGGAGTGGGGGGGTGTAGATAGAGGTTACATCCACAGAGAAGAAGGAGGAGGGGCGAGGGGATTGGGGGTTCCGAGGGGGTGGTGGGGGATGGGGTAAGGGGACAACATAGGAAATGTAAATAAATCATCCAATAAAAAAAAAGAAAAAAAAAAACAAGGTCCCCTTGAAATATTGGAGGTCAGGCCTCTATCCCTGCCTTCGCAAGTTTAGATTTGCCACAGCCCTTCTATGCTTAGAGAAGGGAAGAGATATCAGAGGCAGCCCTGCTTACACACTGAAGGCCTAAAATCAGCCATAGGCCTAAAATCAGCAGTAGGCCTGTCATACATGTATACTAACACCAAGTCTTGTGTCTCAGTGGGAAAACATTGAAACAGATGGCTATAAGCTAATGTAAACAGGCAGCTTTTGTGGAAATTTACAAGCCTGAGTAGTCATAGACCTTGTAAATAGGTAGCCTGGGCAGACAATACCAACTTAGATTAGGACAAGCGAGTCATAGGCAGAGTCATAGTGACTTGTCCCCTGAACCTTCACCCAGTCGATACCCGGTTCTGATGATATCTGTATTCACCCTGATCACCCACACTCCAGTGTCATTCCCTTCCCCACATCCTGCCTTTCTGTGTTAATAACCCCTGTGTGAATGAATTACGATTTGAGAAAAAATAAATTATAAAAAAAATAAAAATAAATAAAAAAGAAAAGAATTAAGGAGCTCACACCAGAGTATCCCTTGTTATACTACTTTCCACTCCTAGGAGAAAGATGGCATACCCTCTGCTGGCTGGTGTATTTCCATGCCCGAGAGCCTTCCTGGTCTGGTAATCTTTGCAGTGCATAGCATTGGTTGAAGGAATGAGTGAAAACTAAGCACCTTTTTGCTGATGCTCTGCCACCCTTAAGCATCTCCTGAATCTGCAGTTAAGCTTTGGTGGTTCCTCTGCAATCCCATGTTTTGGGAGATATTGGGAAACTTCCTTCTACTTGCTCTGAGTCAACCTCAGTGTCCTCTTCCAGACAATTGTGAAGAATTTCTTAGGTATGATGTTGCTGTACAGTCAGCAGAAACATTCCCAGCTGCTCTGGAATCCTGTGCACCCAGTGTTTCTAGTTTGTATGAATGCTACTCTGAACTGAAACCAGTGCTGGATAAACTTTGTAGAAGACAAGCAAATTCCTTTATGGTGTTATAATTTAATTCCTTGCATTATTTTGTCCCAGCATGCCTCAAATGGGAGAACTGATCTGCAAGTCTTCTCTCAGGAACTCTCCAAGCTGCCATTTGGTGCCTGGATAATGATTAGCATCAATCTAATAACAGGGACATTCTGTTTTCCTGGCGGTGACTCTGATGGCTGTAGTCTACTTTGTATCATTTTTAAGTTCCATCCCCTTATGTTATCAAGCTGCTAATTTGTAGATTTTTAAAAAAAAATCCTTTTGGTATTAACTGTGGTAGCTCAGTTATATGGTACTTGCCAGTGTAAGGATAGAGAACTTAGAAATTTTACAGAGGTAAAGACTTCTATTTCTATCTTTATTCAAGTAGAATCATTTTTTATTATTATTTAGTAATGTGTGGGTCTAGAGAGATGCCTTCCAATTAAGAGTATTTAATGCTCTTGTGGAGGATCCAGTGTCAGTTCCTGGCATCTACATGGTGACTTACGATCGTACATAATTCCATTTACATGGGCTCTGATTCCTTCTTCTAACCTCTGCAGACTTCAGACATGTACATGGTACACATAAATAATACATATAGGCAAAACACTCATGCAAACAAAATAAAATAAATCTAAAAAGAATTTTTTTTTAAATGTCGTGTATGTCCATAGGTTTTATGTGTTTCTTACCTCTTAACTTTTAAAGTTTTCTCCCACTATATTTTGAATCAGGTTTTTAAGTTAAGCAGCATGAAAATTAAAACTGAGTTTACATGTTTTTGTGTCTAGAAAGGCATGTGTAGATCCATCCCAGGACCATGTGCATCCTAGGCAAGTTTATCAGTGAGCTATATCCCCAGCCTGAAATAAGTTCTTTTAACATGAGAAGTTATGGTCAAGCATGCTGGTTTGGGCCCATAATTCCAATACTTAGAAGATAGAGGCAGCAGGATTGCCACAAGTTCAAGGTTCAACCTCTTTTATTATAGCAAGTCCCAGGTGAGCCAGGACTGCATAATTAGACTCTGTCTTAAGATTAAATTAAATTTAATAAATGCATCTAGAGGTTGCATCTAAAAGTGATTCATTTCCTCATGAAACTACCTGCACACCTTGTCCTCCCAGTGGGCTCCATTCCTTCCTAACTTTCCCAGCTCTGAGAAGAGTATACAAGTTCATGTATAAATTCTACAGTTCACTGAGCACCAGTCACCTGCTTCCCTTCCTGGAGTTATTCTGACACCACACTTCCCCATGATCAAGTTATGGTTTTTAAACAGCCATTGTGTTTGCTATGGGAGCCAAAGGTGTTGAATAGCACCTTTAATTGATAGCTACCCAGAGCTTGCTTCCTGCCCTAATGTGAGCCTGGATTTCACCATTGGCAGCTGACAACTAAAACTAAAAGCATTTGAAACCCAATCCATCCAAAGTATAGTTCTTATAATTAAGCTCCTAAATATAGTGACCTCCCACATTTCCCTCCCACCTTCCTAGTAACACCTTCTATGCCACTACTAATCCCTAAAACAGAGATTTCAGGAATTCCTACCTTCTACATGTCCAATCTCAACCCAATTTCCCTTTTCCCTGGACTACTAAGAGCTTCTCTATTTTTACTGGGATGTTCCATTCTATTTTCAAAATGATCACTGCAATATATAAATCAAATTATTTTTGCCTCAAACCACTGCAAATCTGTATTAGTCAGGAGTGGCTAGAGAAACAAAACCAATACGGTGAATCTGTATTCAAAAGAGATTTATTAGATTGGTTTACAGCCCCCTTGAAGATTAGCAACAGTGGCTGGCTTACACCAGAGAGGCCAGGAGCTACTCAACCCACAGGCTGGTATGTCAGCACTCCCAATAGGTTACCAAAGGCCTGGAGGATTCCAGAAGAGCTGGTGTTCTTCAGTCCATGTGGGAAGCCTGAGTTAGACATGCACATGGTACACATACATAATACATATAGGCAAAACACTCATGCAAACAAAATAAATCTAAAAAGAGATTTTTTTTAAATGTCGTGTATGCCCATAGGTTTTATGTGTTTCTTACCTCTTAACTTTTAAAGTTTTCTCCCACTATATTTTGAATCAGGTTTTTAAGTTAAGCAGCATGAAAATTAAAACTGAGTTTACATGTTTTTGTGTCTAGAAAGGCATGTATAGGTCTATCCCAGAACCTAGGCAAGTTTATCAGTGAGCTATATCCCCAGCCTGAATACTGATTCAGGTGTCAGTGAGAAAATCAGCAGTGGTGACAACAGAGTAAATAAACTCTCCAGCAAGAATGAGGGCCTAGTGACTGCACCACCGAAGGTTTGTTTCTTAAAGCTTGTATTCTTTTTGTCTTTGAGATTAAAACATTACTACCATTTATTCTTCCATTTCTTTCCACAAACCCTATCTATAAAACTCTCCTCTCTGGCTTCCAAATTAATGGCCATTTCTCATTAATTATTATTACATGTATATACATATATATTCCTAATACATCCTGCCTAATCTGAATAATGTTACTTCTATGTATCTTTTTAGGGCTGGCCATTTGGTACTGGATAATCAACTTGTGTTGGTGAGATAATATCTTGATTGTGGTTTCCCTTCCCTCTACACCTCCCAGTTCTTCCTTTCATCCTTCCCACCCAGATCCATTCCCTTTCTCTGTCTCATTAAAAACTAAGTAGAATTCTAGGGGAAAGTAACAAAATAAAATATGATAAAACAAGAACTAACACATCAGAGGTGAACAAGACAAACAGAAGGAAGAGAACTCAAGAGAAAACACACAAAAAAAGAGACCTACACATTTGAACACTCAGGAATCCCATAAAAAACACTACCTTGGAAGTCATAATATATGCAAAGAGTACCTGGTACAGACCTGTGCAGGCCCTATGCATACTGCCTTAGTCTTTCTGAGTTTATGTGAGCTTTGATCATGTTGATTTATTCACTCTTCTGATCTCCTCCATTCCCTCTGGCTGATACACTATTTCCTTCTTCTCTTCCACAGGGTTCCCTGAACCTTGAGGGGAAAAATTTGATACAGACATCCTATTTAGAACTGAGGGTCCCAAGGCCTCTCATTTTATGCATAGTGACTATGTATCTCTGTATTTGTTCCCATCTGCTGTAGAAGGCTGAGTAAGGCACTGATCTATTAGTATGTCAGAATGTCATTAGGAGACAGTTTATTGCTACTTTTTTTTTTTTAGAACAGTGTCCAGCAGTTAGGGCAGTTGGTGTTCTATGTGTGGAACCTTGCAGTTGGAGGTCCTTGGAGGTGGGGCCCAACCAGTCGTATGTCCCAAGAGGCTTACATTCCCCGTTTTTGCTGTTGTTGTTGTTGATGATGATAAACAATCTGGGGTTTAGAGGGAGGGCAATTGTGTTTCTGATCAGATGGAAGGGACCAGATGGTAGTATCCTGGGACTGGGAGGCCCAGGAATCACACAGCTCTGAGGTGGGACAGTGTCAAAATGGAAGGCCATCCTGAAACATGGGAACTCAGGAATGACACATCTCTGAGGATGTCTCCTCAGCAGAGGCTTGCAGCTCCCAGGGGAAGATATTCCCAGCTGAGCTGAGGAGCTTGGGAGCCTGTTCCTTCTTCACTTCTTCTCTTCTTTACTTCTTTTCTTGTCTTCTTCTCAGCTCTTCTGACAAGAGTCACTCCAAGAAGTAAATCTTATAACAGAGACTTATTGAAGGATCAAGACAAGTAGGAGAAGAGGGGTTAAGAAGGGTACTATCCAGTTCCATATTGGTCTATCAATGAGCCACCGGTCAGAGATGTCAAGCTGTCTTTTATGGTTTTGGACATCTGCCTAGAGTGTCAAATCTTGTCTTTAATGTACCTGAGTAGTTAATGCAAAATCAACAGTCCTCCCTGAGGAAGAGACAAAACCATCTCTTTCTCTGCTGTTAGTAAATTTAATCCTTATTGATTTTGTAGGACTTATGGTGGACAGTGAATCTATTTGGCTCTAGAGAATAAGAGTAGTATAAGTCACAGATTGGAGATCCTTGATGAACTAGGATGAAAATGGATGGTAAATAGCTAAGGAAGTAGTTAGTCCTACCACTCCAGTAGACACCAACAGTTATATCTAGGACAACAATAAAGGGTAGGATCTGAACAGCTCATTTGTCATGGCATGTTGCTATAAACCCTGTACTAGGAATGAGCAAGGGTTTGTCACCAGATACTACCACTAATTTTGGAAAAAGGAACACCAGGGCACAAATCCCAGGCCACCTAGTGGATGGGCAGCTGTAAACCTGAGTGCCACAGAGGATTGAGGAGTTGTGAATTTTCTGACATAAGGACTGGGTGGCAGTGCTCAGAGTCAAAGTATTATTACAGTCTGAGGTATCTCTGGTGTGCTAATAAAGTATGCTTCTGAGGAGTTAAAACAGTCTGCGATATGTAGGCAAGATAAGAGATGGTAGTGGTATTTGGTTCCTAGCAGTTAATGAGAGGTGATGTGAGAGAATTTAGTAATCCAGTGAGTGACACTATAAATGGTGGTCTGAGTTTGACTTAGGAGGGACACATGACCAGCACTTTCCAAAGTAGCTAGGCAGAGTGTTATTCATTGGCTAATATGCAGTTAGGATGACCCAGATTTGTCTCATGATATTTACAGAACCAATATGAATAATTTCTTTAATTTTCTGGTCATTTACACATTGATTTTCCTTTTGGACATAGAGAAAATATCCATAGAGTATTAGCCTTGGAGAAGGACAGATGGGTAAGGAAGCTGTAGGGAACTGAATTGGCCTTTGACAGCCTGACACAGAGGAATTTCTACATACCGCTGTTATAGGACATACTGTTGGCTAGAGAGAGATAGAAGTTTCTTGGATATTTAACATTCATATGTAAGAGCTATCCCAGATATGAGTAAAGAGAAGGAAATAGAGGAGGAAAGAACAAGTTTCTAACCAAATCAGCAATTTGAGTCACTTTGAAATGTTGAGATTTGGGTATGGCTGAAAGGTACCCTCTACCAACACTACCTGGAGAGAACGAACTTGGGAAGGGAGTAGTATTTGTACCCTTGTATGTTAGAAGTTGGGACAGGTGGTGAGGAGAGAAGGCTGTAATAGGTGACCCAAAGGTTAACTTGATTTGTGTATAAGAAGTTCAGTTACGGCCAGAGACATATTCTTGTGCATGAATGTGTGTAAATATAGCTTTGATACCTTATTAAATAAAGTATTGTTATTATATCCTATCTGACTCCAGTGACAAGAAATCTCAGAGATAAATTCTGAGCTCTGGGCATCAAAGCAGCCACAGCAAGCAGTGTTAGTGCTAGCTGGCAGCTGACAGTGGCAGAGAAATCAAAAACAAAATTAATAAACAGAGAACACAGAAATCATACAATCAAAGAAAACCAGAGTCAGTAACAAAATGTGCAGTGGTCACCATCATTCATACATTCAACTGAGCCTGACAGATTTCAATCTTGGCTCCCATGTTTACAATAAAACTTAATGGCTACGGCAGAAAACACACACCCATCTGCACATATACAGACAAAACATTCAAACAACTAGAGTCAGGTGGGTGGGGTATGTCTTGCCTTTTGCCCTGGGTGGGAGATAAAGGGATTTGTAATTGGATGAGAGGGGAATGATGTTTGATTACAGAGGGCTTTTGGGGTGTCCTGTACCAAGAGAGCCACCTGGAAAGCCAGTAAAGGAAAAAGTATGCCAGATTGAATGGTTTGGAGGAGAAGGAGCAGGAGGATGTCTGGTGAGCCTAGGGCCAAGTGGATCAGGGGTAGAAAAAGAAATAGAAGATCCTACTTTAGTTAAGAGGTTCCTTTCCAGCAAGGGGACAAGACTTGTTATTGTCATTAAGAAAGAGTGGGTAAGGAAAATACCCTAAATGATAGGGTTTGGTGAGACTGGTAAAACTTTCTCCCTTATTTGACAAAAGAATAATGAGAGGTGCATCCCCAAAACTGAAAGAGTGGTCCCAGTGTCTAGGAGGAAGGAAATGTATCACCTTGATACTGGGATGGCTGCCAGAGACTCCCTGTCAAAGATGGTGGTGGTTGAGTTAAGAGAGACAAGATCATCCATGAGCAGATCTAGAAGGTCAGCTAGAGGGTGATCTGGGTTTGATCTCTTCACATTGCAAAGAAAATGAGAACAGTTAGCAGCCCAATGTCCCTCTTGATGGCAATATGGGCATGGTTGAAATGGTTTGCAAGGAATTGGACAGACTTTGGCCCAGTGACTCTTTTGACAGCATCTAGAGCAGGGACCTGGGGGGTTCTCTGACTTTGGGTGGTTGAGCAGCTGCTATGACAGGCCATAGCCAGCAACAGATATTTTTGTTGTTGGACTTTTTCATCTCTTCTAATCTTAAAGGCCATGGCTAAGAGTTCTGCCTGTTGAGTCAGGAGTTCTTTCTCTAGACCTTTAGGTTTGGTCCTAATATCAGGGGAGCTCTGCAAGAAGAAGTGGATCATAAAGAGTTGTTTTCCATCTGGACATTCAGGATCCAGATTGTTATATTGCAAGAGGGCCTTTGTAAGGTTGTCTAGTACTTAACACATGTTTTCATATTTGTCCTGGAAGACCTCTTGTCTTTTAATAATTTACCTCTTTGACAGTGGCCTTGTGGAGACTAGCCAGAAGGTAAGTTATAAGTCAATCACTTGCAAGGATGCCCCCTGGGGTATAGTAATTCCATTCAAGGTACTGTCTCAACCCTGACTGGGTGAGTGGCATTAGTTTGATAGATTTTGTCTGTGTGTGCTCTAGCCTGGTTCAGTCCCAGACTTGCCTGTGTCCTTCAGGGAAACAAATGTTGGTGAAAATCATATAAACATTATAGAAGGGATTGTAAGACTAGGTAACATACCAAATTCTTTTTAAAAGGTGAAAAAATTGTAGGACTCCAATCTCTTTTCTATTTGAGAAGGTTTGCTTAATGAGAAGGGAATGTGTATTCTGACCAAGCCATCCACTTTGGCAACCACATACAAAGGGAGAACTGTAGCTGGTTTAAGCTGGGTAGGAGAAGATACAGGGGATCCCCTGGCATAATAGGAACAAGTAGCAGGAAAAAATCATGGCTGCCAGCAGGCTTGAAGTGGGCATCTGAGGTTGGTTTGGGTGCCTATTGCTGAGAAGAGAGAAAGGGAGACCAAAGAAGTCAGAGAGGGAAAGAAGGGACTGTTGTTTGAGGCCAATGGTGGGGGCCAGAGGGCTTGTTAGTGTGATCAAAAATAGAAGAGGCATCATCTGGTTTGTGCTACGTAGTAGGACGAGCTGTTTTTAACTTGGTTGGCTTATGCTATGTCATCAATTTTAATCAAGATGAGAGGGAAGTCACACAGCAAAATTAATTCCAACCCTAGCAAAGAAGGCTATCAGCCATGTGGCTGCCTTAGCAGCTAAGATGGCAGCAAGCCACATGTTTCCTTTAAGATTACCTATGTACAGATTTTTAACCATCATCTTTGGTATCACAAGTTTTAAGTTAATTCTTTTGTCACAGATATTACAGGTTTTTAATCATGTATGCTTACAAATCTTGAGGTAAGATTTATACATTAGCAAAAGTTTTATGGAGTTAAACCAAAACTAAAAGAGCAAGAGATGAGTAGCAGTGGTCTTCACTGGGAGTAGTCTGACTACTGGGAGTAGTTTTGCTTTCTTTTCTGATGAGCCTTTGGAGAAATGCTTTAAACAAGCATACTTGAGTATAGAGGATGGGGAACCATACTTCACCTCAGAGAAGTTTTTACTTGAAGCAAACCCAACACAAAACATAAAACAACAGTCTAATACACTCATACCTAAACAACACCTGACTCTCTGTAAAACTGAACCTAGTAAACTAAGAACAAAGAAGCCAAGAGAGAGGAAATATTTGAGCCTTGGCTGTAGACAGAGGACTCAGCAGGATGAAGCTAAGATGTACACCAGTCATTGAAGAACAAAGTGTGTGTGCGGGGTGTATGCATGTTGTAGCTGGCCTACTCTTTAGCTTTCTCCCCATTCTGCTAGGTCTGCTACCTTGCTTCTACCTTCCAAACTTACAGACCCATCAACTGTAACTTTAAAAACAAGATATTTACACAGTGGGATTGGGCAGATGAGACCAGACAAAAACAAACAGGGCTTTGTGCATAGAAGAAAAGAAATAGAGAATGGAGAATCTATTTCAAGTATTTGCAAAGGTCCAAAATAATATTAGGATCTAGGGTGGCATTAGGCAGACTTTTGGATTAATTATCTAAAGGATATTGAGGCCAAGTTCAATTGCAAAAGTGAATAAATGTAGGGCCCTTTCAGGTTAGGGGCCAGGTGTAGTGACTGGAGATTTTTCTAGAAGGCATATCCATTGGAAATGAGAAGAATGGAAGACACCATTCTCATGGCTAAGAGAAAGGAAGGAAAAAGTCACTACATCCTATATAGTCTTGGATATTTCCAGGACTCATAGAGGACTGAAAGATGACCAAGCCACTAAGTGGGTCATCACCACACACAATGAGGAATCAGGGATATAGCCTGGCTAAGCCAGAGAAGAAACCTTATTACTTGATACTAGGGATTTCAAAGAGTCCTGAGGACAAGGAGGAAAACTGAGCTCTAGGAAGGGATTCTCATCCACAGGAAAGGATTGGAGAACAGTATCACAAAAGCCACAAGGGCCTAATGGATCTGTGGGATAACAGGAAGCTCCAAAGGAAGATGGGAAAAGAAGGCAGGAAGGGACCAATAGCCAAGTTGGGTCTAAGAAAACTACAAGATTGCAGCTCTAAGAGTGAAGGGACAGGGTCAGGTAAAGAGGGCCAGCTGTAATGTTAAAGACTGTGGCTCGGTACCAGAGGGGTGCTGGATGCTCACTTTCTCAGACTCAGGGGTGTGTTTACACCAACCAAAAGAAAACTTACCAAATTGGCACCAGTAGGTGGGGTGCCAAGAAATTGGTGAGCAGGAAGCTAAGTCAGTTCAGGGTGACTGGAGATAAAGGATAAGGTCTCAGTGCAGTTCAGACATAGACAGGGAAATACAGGCCCCAAAAGAATGCATACAAGTTAGAAGAACAATGTAAGTGTTACAGCTCTCAGGGGGAAGGTATGCTGCCAGTTTAGAGCCAGGGAATACCACAAAGTTACACTGTACAACTGACCTTACACAAGAGATTTATTGGGAGGGAAAAAACAAGTAGGGTGGCTGCCTCTGCTTGAGAACTGAGCAGAAGATATATAGGATTTCTTGGGGATTGGTGGGAAACACCATTCCAGGGTGGAGCTTTCCAGGATGGGAATTGGGTTTTCAAGTCCAGACCTTTGGTTTTTGACTCTGTATAGTGGGGGCTGGGTGGTGATGGTGGTGGTTTTAATTATAGCAGTTAATTATCTGATTCAAGCTAAATTTTAAAAAAAGATATATTTAACTCTGTGAAAGTCCAAACAGCCTGCTAGCCTTCTATGGTAGATGGTCCTAGTTGAGTGAAGTTGAGAATATGCACTCATGTTTCCAGGACAAAGCATCATGCATCAGGCTTGTGGTTTCATAGCAACTCACAGTCAGAAGATCCTGAGACCACACAGATGCTGCTCCACACCCTCCAGGGAGTCTGCCACTAAACCTTCTACTACTATGGGTCTGGAACATCTCCTCACTGCCAGTTTAGTAAAGGTTTGGTCATCAACTTGACACTTTTAGAACCACTAGAAACCTATAAGAGGGACCTATAAGGCTGAGTATAAATGTACCCTTGGAGAGAATTGTAGAGTAAGGCACTTTCCCTCTTTGTCCCCTGCTATCAAGGGGTACACCGCTTTTCAAGCTGTTGTTCATGATATGCTCCTTGCCCAGACCCAGAAGCACGGGGTGTGGTGTTTTGAATATGCTTCGACCATGGAAAAGGGCACTATTAGGAGGTGTGGCCTTGTTGGAATAGATGTAGCCTTGTAGGAGGAAGCATGTTACTGCATGAGTGGACTTTGAGGCCTCCTAATGCTCAGGCTTGCCCAGTAGGGAAGAGAGCCTCTTCCTGGCTACCTGCAGCAGATAGTTTCCTGCCTGCTTTTGGATCAAGATGTAGTACTCTCAGTTCCTTCTCCAGCACCATGTCTGCCTGCACACTGTCATGCTTCCCTCCATGATCATAATGAACTAAACCTCTTAAATTGTCAGCCTGTCTCAAATAAATGTTACACTTTATAGAAGTTGTGTTGGTCATGGTGTCTCTTTACAGCAATGAAACCCTAAGACACAAGGCAAAGTAACCTTGGTCTGAAAGCTATGAAACTATGAGCCACAATGGATGTTACCTTCTAAAGTTGAGTAAATGCTAACAAACATGCTCTACTTTCAAAAGCCCCACCTCTAAACATCACACTGTGTACTACCCCCAGCAGTACATGGATGCTAAGGTCAGACTCAGCATCAGCAAATCTAGAGGCTTTATTATTGGCACTAAGACAATGTTTAAAGCTTTATCACAAAGCTTGTGCTTTTGAAAATTTTACATAATTGTTCAAAGAATAGAAAGGTTTTCTTGTCATGTTATTTTTAAATTGCTGATAGAATAATTCTGGTGAGAGTTTACCAATAGATGGCAGAACTTCAGAGAAAGCAAACATTGTTCTGCCCACTACAAAATGCTATCTGCACAAATCAAAAGATAATTAGCAAAGATTCAAAAGCTTTCATTTAGAGCTCTCAATACAAGCTTTGCATAGTTACAATTTCAATGTTATGCTGACTTCTTTTGTTCTAAAGAGTAATTTTCATTTCGAATAATTGTAATACCAAAAAAAAAAAACCCATTAAACACAAAGTAGAATAATAGTGTTAAGGAAAACATGCTATTCAAAACATTAAGAAAGAATGTAATTTATTTTATAATTAGTGGCTCATAGCATAGAAAAACAAGAGTTTTAGGAAATAAATAAGATCCCTTGGGTGTGATCTAGAAGAGATGGAAAAACAGAGCTGATTTGCAGCTTAATAGAATGATAAAGATTAGGAGAGAAAACTGAGAGGCTCCAGCACCAAGCAAGATGTGAAGACTCCACCAGAAAGCACTCCAGGACACCAGCCACCTCTTAGCTGACAGTCACTTCTGGATAATGTGGAATGCTTTCCTTTGCTTCCTGTGATCTTAGGTGTTTTAATGTGCTGTAAGCCTAAAGTTTCATTCTGATGTACATTTGCATACTCTGACAAAAAAAAATTGTGTAACATCTGCCCTCAAATTTAAATCTGCAAAAAGAAGCTTAAGTGAAGTTTTGTAAGTTAAAATACTTCTAAAGCATACTGGGACATTCATAGTCTGTCTTCTCCTGGCACTCTGGGTATGAACACAAGAGTAATTGCACACTGCATTAAGTACGTCCTTTAAACAGTTTTCTGAAGGTGGTGATATAATTTCATCAACTTTTGTCTCTGAAGACCTGTGTGAATACCAAATTGGCTTAGCAGAGAAGCACTATTAAGAGCTGAATCATATATCTGTATTCCCCCTGAATACCCACTCTCCAGTGTCATCCCCTTCCCCACGTCCTGCCTTCTTGTGTTTATAACCCCTGTGTGAATGAGTAAAAATTACGATTTGAAAATAATAAATAAATTATAAAAAAATAAAAAATAAATAACAAATAAATAAATATTTTTTAAAAAAAGAGCTGAATCATAAACTTCACCACTTCTAATGATCCCTCAATATGACTATGTGAAAACCACCTTAACTGTGACTCTGAAACAAATAGTGTGTTTATGCTAGTCAACACCAATTCCATTCTTGAGCCATTAATTCCAGCCATAAGACTGAAGACAGGGTAACAGACTACATGTCAGTAACAGTTCAGAGATGTGTTCATAAAACTGCTCACTACCTGTTGCTCATCCAGAACAAAAGTAGGAATTACATGTATGTGCTGGTATAAGAGCTGGTGATGGCAACCTTACAGAGTCCCACCATCTGGATGGCTTAACAATAACACTTATTTCTAATAGATTTGGAGGCTGGAATCAAAGATCCAGATGTAGCCAGTACTGGTTTCTCCTGTAGCTTCCAGTTTGCAGATAGTGACATCTTCATACTGTTCATATGTCACCTGTGAGTGCATGTATGTGCCAGGTATCTCTGCCAGGGTCCCAATATTTTCTTATTACAGATTAGGGCCCTCATATGACCTCGTTTTGCTTCAATTACTATCTTCAGCAATGAAGAATAAATACAAGAACATATACCCAAATACAGCCACATCCTAAAGTACCAGGGTTTGTACTTCAGTGTATGAATCCTAGTATATAATTCTTCAAACAACAGTCACAAGGGAAGAAACACTTTAGGAGACCCAGTTGAGGTCACAGGTTCACCATACCTCTGCCACCCTGGGTACTTGCCAGCAGCACATGAAGCAGGGCACTCCAGTACAATCCTGTCTTAAACACACCTTTTAGAATGGAGGAAGAAGTTTGCATCCAGGAGCTTTGCAATGTAAGAGACATAACCAAGGTGTTTCTATGTTGAAAAGGCTGGCCAGAAGCTCCTACTCTCCAGTGCTGGGCCATGCTACAATACCCCATTGTGAAAATTCCTTTGTTTTAACTCAAGGTGATTTTTATGTTTGGCCTCTGTTGTGATTGACTACAGCTGGATGAATGATTTCAGTGAGTGTTTCCAGGAAGAGGAATAAGCTCAAGCTGAAGACATTCACTTTAATTCTCAGAGACTGTCAAATTTAGGATCCTATGAGCCTTTTATATTTCTGAGGTGGCCTTGGCTTATATTCCTGAAACATAGTCCTGTTAACAGAGAACCCTCCAACAACCCCACATGAGGCCACCATACTTCATACGATCAGCAAGGCACCTGTTCAGACTGTATGTGCACCAGCAAAAAAAACAGATGAGTCCCACTCCAGTTGAGGTAAGTTCTGAGGCCTATTCCAGTGATAAAGAAAGTGCCAGGCTCTGTCTTTGGTCTTAAAACTACTTTTTCTGTTGAGATGCCAAATTTTGATGAGTTAGAGTCTTATGCATGTAAACCATATATGCCTTTTGCTATTTTATTTTTATGTATTTATAAAATAGAATTTCACAAGAATATCATTTTGTGGGGCTGGAGAGATGGCTCAATGGTTAAGAGCACTGACTGCTCTTCCAGAGGTCCTGAGTTCAAATCCCAGCAACCACATGGTGGCTCACAACTATCCGTAATGAGATTGAATGCCCTCTTCTGGTGTGTCTGAAGACAGCTACAGTGTACTCATAAATAAAATAAACATTTTAAAAAAAAGAATATCATTTTGTATCCTGATCATCTGCAGTATTGCTCAGTTCTATGATTCAAACAATCATAAAATTTTCATAATGACGAAGGAGTTCTTGGCTATCTCCCTGCTCTCACAACTCCCAAAACTCATGAATCAGTTCAGGGCCAACCATGGGAGTAAAGAATGACAGAAGAGCTCTAGTGGTGATACCACAAGGCCAAGGAATCATATCCCACAGAGCCATAAGGAACTACAGAGCAGAGGCACAGAAACTATGGGTGCTGCAGGGTAGAAGAGAAAAATCTTCTGACTTTCTGCCAAAGTCTCTCTCTCTCTCTCTCTCTCTCTCTCTCTCTCTCTCTCTCTCTCT